>NW_024518097.1:0-664 GCF_017590135.1 Pyrgilauda ruficollis
ACAAGAGAGAAACAGATGACTGGCCAAGTGGACTTTTCAAGGGCTATGGACTCTCGGGCTGGTTGGGGATCTATTTTGAAAACAGTGTTGTTAGCACTGTTTATTCTAGTTATTGTTATTGTAGTTGTTAGCATTGTTTTCGGGCTAATTAAGTACGTTTTTCAAGTTAATTTCAAGCTCATCTTCCCCTCCTGAAGTCTACCATTTGGAAGCCCCTAAGGCTCCAATGGAAGACCTGGAAGCCTCAGTAGAAAATACTGACCCTCCAGAAGAGGAGGAACCAATTTACCAAGCGCGGTTTGGCAAGCATTCTGCCTCCCAAACCCAGTCCTCTTCATTTTAAACAAAACAAGGGGGAGATGTTGCCATGTGATGTCATGAATGGATTGACTCCGGCACAGTGCTAGTGCTTCTATGAGAGGTGTATTCTCTAAAATGGTTACTGTGAGATGTGACTCAGGAACAGAACAAAGCAGGCTCTAACTTGGGAATGGAGGGAAAAAACAACACTTTATTAATCTACATAGACACAAAAGGAAGGGGAAAACTACACACACACAACAATCCACAATAGAACACTTTCGAAACACTCCTCCTCCTCCCCCCAGTCCTCTAATATTCAAATCCCCTCTAACATATTAATACTCAATCCAATACCCTCCTT
>NW_024518097.1:1311-3609 GCF_017590135.1 Pyrgilauda ruficollis
CAATCACCTCTCCTTTTCCCCACCCTTGACCCCTGCTGGGCACTGTCTATCAACCCAGAAATTCCAAGGAGAGCGTCGAGCAATTGGCAGGTTCAAAGGATGCTCTCCACCCCCTGGGGGGCCATTGGCCCACCCAGGTGTCCCTCTCACCTGAGACCCCCTCCCCCTGTACCTGGTTGGTGCTCCCTGGCTCCCCTCCCCTGCCCCTCTGCCCAGGTAAAAGGACGAGGAGACCACGTGGTGGGGGTTCTGATGGAAGAGTTCTGTTAGAGAGTTCATTTGAGTTATTGCAAGACTCAGAGACTGTGTCATCAAAATAAAAACTCTGGATTAAAAACTCTCCACCGGGACCCACTCTTTTCTTCACCTCGCCTTAAAGGAACCTCCAGCTCAGGAAGGCCTGAGGAGTGACCCCCTCAAAGCAATCTCCAGCCAGCAAGCACTGGAGCTCGGGGCATGCCTGGACTTGTCCCCACGTGCTCATCTGCAAGCACAGGTACTCAATAGCGTCCCTGGGGAGAAAACACCACAGGTGCCGCTATTTGGTCAGCAGCCGAGACCAGACAGACCAAGGCAGTCCCGTCTGTAATATTGGTACACACCAATAATCCAGGAGACGAGGAGCAGACTCAGTCTCATGGTGTCTCGAGACTGCACACGAAGAGCGGGATCTAAACTGGTACAAGGAAACTAAGAACAAAAATATATTACAAACTATGCCAGATAGGAGGTGCAAAAGGAATTTCTTCCAGGGAACACGCACGATGTTTCCTCCTCCAGGCCACATTAGCAACCTGGGGTGCTTCTGTAGACTTCCCTGAGACCTTGGGGACATAGGGCCTTACCCATTTGGAAGGAACCCACTTTAAACCAGAGGGGGTGGATACACAGGCATATCCACATCCCCACGTAACCAATTTGTAAGGTCCCACTGTCTTCCAAGTCTCAGGGTCCTTTACTAGGACTGGAGGCTTTTCTCTCACTGAAATCTGAGTGCTCCCCCCAAAGTGGCGTACGATGGGTGGACTCAGACTGTCAAAAGAACAGTTCAGAAAATTGATAGTAAACAATGCTCTAGATAACTGGATGTGGGGAGGTTCCACTTTCAGGACCTGATGTTGCTGGTCCGGGACTCTTGATATCACGGTGGGTCCTTTCCACCACAGCTTGACCTGTAGGGGAGTAGGGGATGCCTGTTTTGTGCCCTACTCCCCATTGCTGCAGGAAACCCCCGAATTCCTTGGATTTGTAAGTGGGCCCATTATCAGTTTTTAATTCCTTGGGGATGCCCATGAATGAGAAAGCCTGTAGCAGGTGCTTTATTGCATCAGAGGATGATTCTCCCATGTGGGCAGAGGCATAGACCACTCCAGAAAAGGTGTCTACACTGACATGAACATAGTTCTGCCATCCAAATGATTGTATGTGTGTCACATCTGTTTGCCACAGTTCACAACTGTTCAACCCCCTCAGGTTTGCTCCTGTGCTCATCGTAGGGAGTGCATGTTGTTGGCAATTGGGGCATACGGCCACAATCACTCTGGCCTGTTCTCGAGTGATGTGAAACTGACCAACTAGGCCAACACATTTGCATTCGTAAATGCCATTTCCTCTAAAATATCTTCTCTTGCATTCTCTTTCTTAACTTGGATTTCAATAGCTCTAGTTAACCTTTCTACAAATTTCAAAATAGACTGATGGTAGCTGTTTGATTTTACTATATGGCTCGAGAGGGCCTTCAGGTGGAAGGGTAAAGAAGGCTTTTTCAGCTGCATTTTTGACTCTCTTGAGGACTTCCATAGAGATTGCTGCAGCTTGGGTTGGGGCCAAAGACCACTGACACTCACCGGACAGATGTTCCATGGTAATCGGCATACCATTAGCATCTTTTGCTGTGTTAGGATCAGGATGCAAGTCTGGGAGAGCCTCTTTCAGTAGTTGTTTCCATGCTACTTCCAATAACTTGAATTTTGTAGAGGTCATGAGGCATGAAAAAACTGTTTTAAATCATGTGGGACTATTACAATCCTGCCCAGTTCTGCATTTAAAAGGCCACAGAAGTATGGGCTATGTGGGCCATACTCTTTGTGAGCTTTACAGACCTCTTTTATTAGTTCTCGTCCAAAAGTTTTCCAATTAGCAGTTAGAGCTCCTCCCCCTTGCCCTGCATGCTGATATGTAACAGGGGCAAATGAGAAAGTGGGACCCTGTATTGGGTCTGCGGTTCCCTGCTCCTCATCCTTTGAATTGGAGGCATTGGAATCACTGGTACAGGTATAAAAACAAGCAGTGGGCATG
>NW_024518098.1:0-284 GCF_017590135.1 Pyrgilauda ruficollis
TGAATGCAAAGAAAGAGGGAAGGAACAAAGATGGGTAATACCACAGAGATAAAATGATGGTGATGTTGCAATAACTTACTCCATCTATGGTATTTGTACTTCTTTTCTCTGGACAGCATCTCCCTGCTTGAAGGAACAACACAGGATAATTTAACTGCCCCAGTTTTGGTAGCTTTAGAAAAGCCATGAGGAGGACATAGAGAATTAACATCACTAATTTGGGGCTGGGGATAAAGGCCATTTGGTTTTGCTGCTTTTTGTTGGAGGTTATTTTATTTTATTTT
>NW_024518099.1:0-284 GCF_017590135.1 Pyrgilauda ruficollis
CCCCGGAGCTTTGGGGGGGGGCTCTGTGCCCCCCCCGGTTATTTTTGGGGCTCTCCTTGGCGCGGCATCCCGGCGGGGGGGGCTCCGCCGGGGCTGGGGGTCCCGCACACCGGGAGGGGGGGGGGGGGACGCCGCTCTGCTCTGTCGCGACAGGCTGAGGCTGTCGCGGGCATGGCGGGCGCCTCGGTGAAGGTGGCCGTGCGGGTGCGGCCCTTCAGCGCCAGGGAGAGCAGCCGCCAGGCCAAGTGCGTCATCCAGATGCGGGGCAACACCACCTGTGAGTG
>NW_024518100.1:0-284 GCF_017590135.1 Pyrgilauda ruficollis
CCCACCTCCGCGCACGGTGACGTCCGTGGGTCCGCGTGGGGACACGTCAGTGCCCGACGTGCGGCCGCGCCAGGTTGGGGAGGGGGGGGCTCATTGACATGCACCGCGTGCCCCCCGCCCCCGCCTTCCTGTGTGCGTGGGGCCGGGCCCCCCCCCCAGCTCCTGCGTGTCCCTACTGGGGGGGGGGAGAGTGTCTGAGCCCCCCGAGGGTGCTGGGGGGGATATTTGGGCTGGGGGTGTCGGTGTGTGCTGCAGATGGAGGGGTTTGGATTGGGTGGGGGGTG
>NW_024518101.1:0-284 GCF_017590135.1 Pyrgilauda ruficollis
ATCAGAACTCTCCAAGACCCCTGGATCTACTCCCCAGCCAATCACAGCCCTCCTTGACCCCTGGATCCATTCCCCAACCAATCAGAGCCCTCTGTCACCCTGGGCCCCCTTCCCCAGCCAATCAGAGCCCTCTGCCACCCTAGGCCCCCTTCCCCAGCCAATCAGAGCCTTCTGTCAGCCTGGGATCCTTTCCCCAGCCAATCAGAGCTCTCCATCACCCCGGGATTCATTCCCCAGCCAATCAGAGCCCTCTGTGACCCTGGATCCATTCCCCAGCCAATCAG
>NW_024518102.1:0-284 GCF_017590135.1 Pyrgilauda ruficollis
TTTTTTCCCCCCCAGGAATGGCTCCCGGAGCCTTCATCCCCCTCCCGCTCCTCCTCCTCCTCCTCCTCCTGCTGCCGGCCCCGGCGCGGGGGGGAGCCGGGAACAGCCAGGAGCGTGAGTGGGGGAGGGGAGCGGGGGGGGGTTGGCAATTCCGGGAATTGCGGGAATGATTTGGGGAATTTTAGGGGAATTCTTCTGGGAATTTTGGGGGAATTATTTTTGGAATTTTCGGCGTTTTTGGGGATCGTTTGGGGAATTTTTGGGGAACGGATTCGGGAATTTCG
>NW_024518103.1:0-284 GCF_017590135.1 Pyrgilauda ruficollis
GCCATGCCAGGGGCACAGAGATCCCCGAGTGCAGGGAAGGGGCTTTTCCACGGCCACCCCAGAGATCCCAGGTCATGCTGCCCATCCGTGCTCCCAGAGCAGCCCCATGCCACCCTCCCTGTGCCCCCCGGAGATCCCAGGTCACACTGCCCATCCATGCGCCTGGATCAGCCCCATGCCACTCTCCCTGTGCCCCCCAGACATCCTGGATCATGCTGCCCATCCGTGCTCCCAGCACAGCCCCGTGCCCCCCAGAAATCTGGGATCACACTGCCCATCCGTGC
>NW_024518104.1:0-284 GCF_017590135.1 Pyrgilauda ruficollis
CACTTCCCCTCATGATCTTTCTTGGCTTGTATTTTAGGGAGTTCTTCCTCTTCTATCCCACTGAATATGGGGACTTCTTGTCTTTCTCTCATGGGTGTTAATAGCATCCTTAGTTTTTCTGAACCTGATTTGGCTGCATTTTTAGCTTCTAGACCTGCTAAATTGTTCCCTTGTGTCTCTTGAATCACCCCTTTTTTATGTCCTTTGACATATACTACTGCCACTTCCTTTAGTAATTGCAAGGTTTCTAACACTTCTGAAATAAGTTTCTCATGAATCAGTCC
>NW_024518105.1:0-284 GCF_017590135.1 Pyrgilauda ruficollis
TGATTTCATTAACTTGATGTTACCAGTGAATGATTTACCAGAGGGTTAAACTGAATCCAGCTGCATTTCTCTGGCTGAAATAAACATTTTCAAGTCGCAGTTAAGAAGGATGTTAGTCAGAGATCCTGGCACTGCAGAGATCCCAACACCACAATAATCACAGACCCCCAAACCTGCAGTAATGAGAGAACCCACCCAGCCCTAGAAACAAGCCCTGTATTGCTAAGAATGACAGATGTGGGATGAGACAGGGGCTGAACACAGCTGCCCTGGCACACAAATCA
>NW_024518106.1:0-284 GCF_017590135.1 Pyrgilauda ruficollis
AAAAAAAAAGAGAGAGAGGTTTAATTCTGTTTACATGCAGAACTTACCTTGAATGTTCATATAGTTGCTTGATTTTCAGCAAATTGTGGTTAATATTTTCTCAAAATTAACTGATTTGGGGCTGTCACAGCTTCATGGATCTTAAATAATGTTAATTTATAAAGTGTTGAGCATCAACAATGTGAAAATTTCTCCAATTTAATTGTCTCTCACTGGAGATCTAAAAAACTTTATTTGAATACATCCAACTAGAAATAAAATTCCTTTTTATCTTTAGTAGTGAA
>NW_024518107.1:0-284 GCF_017590135.1 Pyrgilauda ruficollis
GGGGTCCCAGGGGGTCCCCAGCTCTCTGCGAGTGAATAATGCGGAGTTTTGGGGAGGATTTTGGGGAATTTGGGGAGGATTTTGGGGGTCCCAGGGGGTCCCCAGCTCTCTCCAGGTGAATCATGGGGGACTTTGGAGAGGATTTGGGGGAAATTTTGAGGCTTTGGGGAGGATTTTGGGGATCCCTGAGGGTCCCGATTTTGGGGCAGGGGGTCCCAGTGTCCCCAATCCCCCCAATGTCCCAAATCGCCCCAAATCCCCCAATCCCCAAATGTCCCCAATGT
>NW_024518108.1:0-1941 GCF_017590135.1 Pyrgilauda ruficollis
CCAAAACCCGACCAAACCTCTGGGAATGGGAGGATTTTGGGACCCCTGGGGACCCTTGGGGACATCTGGGGACAGTGACCTGTGAGAAGGGCAGCTGTCCCGTGAGCTGCTGGCCCAGCATGGCCATCCGGGCCACCCAGAAGAACAGGAGGTCACTGCCCGTCACCAGCACGGAATTGGGGTAAAAACGGGCCAGATCGGGGCTCTGGGGACAGAAGGGACATTGGGGACACTGAGGGGACATTTAGGGACAGCAGAAGGACACGGGGGTGGCACTGGTGGCCCAGCAGTGCCATCTGGGTCACCCAGAAGAACAGGAGGTCACCAGCACGGAATTGGGGTAAAAATGGTAAAGATTGGGATCTGGGACAGGAGGGGACATTGAGGGGACATTGGGGACACTGAGGGGACACTGAGGGGACACTGAGGGGACACTGAGGGGACACAAAGCACACAAAGGGACACTGAGGGACACAGGAACATGGGGGACACAGGGGACATTGGGGACACTGAGGGGACACTGAGGGGACATTGATGGGACACTGAGGTGGCACTGAAGGACACTGAGGGGACACAAGGAACATTGGGGACACTGAGGGGACACTGAGGGGACACTGGAGACGCTGCAGGGACACTTGGGGACACTGAGGGGACACTGAGGGACACAGGGGACATGGGGACATTGGGGATGCTGAGGGGACACTTGGGGACATTGAGGGGACACTGAGGGGACATTGGGGATGGTGAGGGGACACTTGGGGACACTAAGGGGACACAGGTGGCATCCCGGCCTGGGAACCTCCCAGGGACATCGGGGACATTGAGAGACATTTAGGGACATCAGAAGGACATGGGGGGACATTGAGGGGACATCAGGGACAGTTGGGGACACTGAGGGGACACTGAGGGGACCTTGGGGACATCGGGGTCTCACCTGCTCGGGCCAGCCCAGGGCGGCGAAGGGGAAGAGGGCGGAGGAGAACCAGGTGTCCAAAACGTCGGGGTCTGGGGACAGCAGTGCCACCAAATGTCACCAAATGTCACTGAGAGACCCTGAACCTCCCAGGGGACCCCAAAACGTCGGGGTCTGGGGACAGCAGTGCCACCAAATGTCACCAAGTGTCACCAAATGTCACCAGGGGACCCCGAAACGTCGGGGTCTGGGGACAGCAGTGCTGCGGGGGAGGGGTTTGGGGACACTGGGGACACGCCCAGAGGGGCTGAGAGCCCGCCCCCAACACATGAGGCCACGCCCACCAGAGCTGAGACCCCACCCATAACACCCGGGACACGCCCACCACTGCTGAGACCACGCCCATAACACCTGGGACACGCCCACCACTGCTGAGACCATGCCCAGAAAATACGAGACCCCGCCCCCAACAGATGAAGCTCCGCCCACCACAGCTGAGACCCCACCCGTAACACCCGGGACACGCCCACCACAGCTGACACCCCACCCATAACACCCGGGACACGCCCACTACTGCTGGGACATGCCCACAAAAGATGAGACTCCACCCCTAACAGCTGAAGCCCCGCCCACCGCAGCTGACACCCCACCCATAACACCCAGGACATGCCCAGAAAATATGGGACCCCGCCCCCAACAGCTGAAGCCACGCCCACCACAGCTGAGACCCCACCCATAACACCCAGGACACGCCCACCACTGCTAAGACCACACCCCCAACACCTGGGACACGCCCACCACTGCTGAGACCCCTCCCCTGACATCTGAGACCACGCCCACTGAAGCTGAGACTCCACCCCCAACACCTAAGATCCTCCCCCACCTTGCCCCTCCCCTTAGCTGAGCCCCTCCCCATCCCCTGAGCCCCTCCCTCGCCCACCACTGCTGAGACCCCTCCCCTGACATCTGAGACCACGCCCACTGAAGCTGAGACTCCACCCCCAACGCCTAAGATCCTCCCCCACCTT
>NW_024518108.1:2742-3625 GCF_017590135.1 Pyrgilauda ruficollis
GGCCTGAGGGGACATTGGGGACATTGGGGACACGGTTACCTGCACAGGGGCAGGGTCATGGCCTGAGGGGACACTTGGGGACATTGGGGACACGGTTACCTGCACAGGGGCAGGGTCATGGCGTGGTCCTGCACCCCCCGGAGCAGCCCCCGCTGCGCCAGCGCTGCCACCACCCGGGCACGGGCCTCGAACCTGGGGACACCCTGGGGACAGCGGGGACACTGAGGGACAGCGGGGACACTGAGGGACAGCGGGGACACCCTGGGGACAGCGGGGACAGCGGGGACATGGGGGGACAGCGGGGACACCCTGGGGACAGCGGGGACAGCGGGGACACTGAGGGACAGCGGGGACACGGGGGGACAGCGGGGACACCCTGGGGACAGCGGGGACACTGATGGGACAGCGGGGACAACCTGGGGACAGCGGGGACACTGAGCGACAGCGGGGACACCCTGGGGACAGCGGGGACACTGAGGGACAGCGGGGACACCCTGGGGACAGCGGGGACACCCTGGGGACAGCGGGGACACTGAGGGACAGCGGGGACACTGAGGAGACAGCGGGGACACTGAGGGACAGCGGGGACACTGAGGGACAGCGGGGACACTGAGGGACAATGAGGGGACATTGGAGGGACTGGGGACATCGGGGACATCATGGACAGTGGGGACAGCAGGGACATTGAGGGGACTGGGGGGGATTGGGGACAACGTGGACAGGGAGGGGACATTGAGGGGACACTGGGGACAGCAAAGGGACACGGGGGACATTGAGACTGGGCTGGGGACATGGGCCAGCTTTGAGGACACATTTGGGGACACGTTTGGGGACAATTTAAGGCCATTTTTGGGGACCATTTGGGGCCATTTTTGGGGCCATT
>NW_024518109.1:0-284 GCF_017590135.1 Pyrgilauda ruficollis
CGCGCCGCGCGGGCGGGGCGGGGGCTCCCGGCGGCCTCGGCAAAGCGGGCGGGGCCCGGGCAATCTCAGCCGCCGCCGCCGCCGGTGCCGCCGGCTCTGCCTTTCCTTCGTTGCACCGGCACCAGGTAACCCCCGCCGCGGCTCTCGTCGTTGCGTAGGTCCGGGCCCTGCGCTCCCCCAGCCGCCCCCGGAGCGCGGGGCTGGAGGCGGCGGGGCTCAGCCCGCCCCGACCGTTGCCAACCGCCCCCCGCCCGCGCTCACCCGTTCCCCGCCCGCCCCCGCCC
>NW_024518110.1:0-284 GCF_017590135.1 Pyrgilauda ruficollis
AAAAAAAATACATAAAATAGATATTTTATCTATTTTACACCATTGCCAGCACAGTTCAGCTTACCCTGGGAGGTCTGGGGGAAAGGCTTCCTGCAGTGCAGTAGAAGCCAGCCTCACACAATCCTGTGGGGGACACAAGTCCAGTCCCATTGCAGAAATACCCTGAAATTAAATGAAGAGAATGATGTTTGTCGCTCCAGACAGACAACAGCAAATTTGGGATGGGAAAATATTCATCCTGTTGGATTCAGCTACAGCTGCAGAGAACAAGGAGCACTTGTGTG
>NW_024518111.1:0-284 GCF_017590135.1 Pyrgilauda ruficollis
GGCGGCGGGCGGCGGCAGCGAGCGCGGGGAGCCGGCCTGGGTGAGGCCCCGGGGGCGGGCGGCGGCGCGGGGCGGGGGTTGCCGTGGGAAGCCCGGTTAACGGCGGTGCCCCGGCCGGCAGGACTCGTACTACCAACCGCGCGGGCTGGAGAAGCACACGGACAGCGTGCTGGCGCTGGTGAGCGGGCGGACGCGCTCGGCCTCGAGAAACGGCCCCGGAAACACCGAAAAACACCCAAAAACACCCGAAAAAACAGCCCAAAAAGAGCCCGGAAAACCCCAAA
>NW_024518112.1:0-284 GCF_017590135.1 Pyrgilauda ruficollis
GGTACTGGGGGGTCCTTGGAGGGGCTGGGCTGGGGTTGTACTGGGAAGTGCTGGGGCTGTGCTGGGCGGGGACTGGGAAGTACTGGGATTGTAGTGGGTTGTAGTGGGTTGTACTGGGCTGTAATGGGTGTACTGGTCTGTACTGGGCTGTACTGGGTGTACTGGGTGTACTGGGTGTACTGGTCTGTACTGGGTGTACTGGTCTGTACTGGGTGTACTGGGCTGTACCGGGCTGTACTGGGTGTACTGGTCTGTAATGGGTGTACTGGGCTGTACTGGGTGTA
>NW_024518113.1:0-284 GCF_017590135.1 Pyrgilauda ruficollis
GAAGAATCATTAAATGGAAGACACAGGAGTTTATTGACTGAATGTTACTATCTTATACAGAATGTGCCCAGTATATAAGGCCAAGGCTACAGATTATACTAATTTATTAATAAAATATAGCACCATGAGCAGTTGGAAGTGCAAGGATAACAACAGTATATGGTAAATTCCAAAATTACTGTATTTGGGGACATAATTTATAGTTAGCTATTGCAGATAATCTGTATCTCTTAGGCTATATAATTATCTTGAGATTACATTTTATGTGAGATCATTGTGTGTAT
>NW_024518114.1:0-284 GCF_017590135.1 Pyrgilauda ruficollis
GGCCCGAGAAGGGGGACGCCGCGCCGGGGCCCGGCTGCCGGAGGGGCGCGGCCGAGCCCGAGCCCCGGCTGCCCGGGAAGGGCGGGGGCGAGGGCCCCAAGCTGGGCTGCCGGCTCAGCCCCGGCACCGGCGGCGAGCCCCGGTTGTGCAGGCTGGAGGCGATGGGCCGGGGCGTGCTGGGCACCGGCGGCGGCGCCGCCTCGGGCTTCGAGCCGGCGTCGGGCCTCGGCGGAGGCACGCGGCTCCTCTGCGGGTCCGGGGCGGCGGTGCGCGGCCCCGAGGGC
>NW_024518115.1:0-284 GCF_017590135.1 Pyrgilauda ruficollis
CGGCCTCGGGGGGGTCCCGGAGCTCCCCTCCCCCCTTACCGGGTGCCCTCGGGGTTGGACTCCAGGCGGAACCAGTCGGTGTCGGCGCGTTTGTTGTTCTCCACGTACTGCCGGGACACCGGGGGGGTCACCGGGGGGTCACCGGTACCGGGGGACACCGGGAGTGGTCAAGGGGACACCGGGGGACACCGGGGGTGGATCGAGGGACACCGGGGTACCGAGGGGACTCACGGGGGGGACACCGGGGGGTGACGGGAGACACCGGGGGGGACACCGGGAGTATC
>NW_024518116.1:0-284 GCF_017590135.1 Pyrgilauda ruficollis
CCTCCTCCTGTGCCCCTCCATGACACCCCTGTCCCCTCACTGATCCCCCTGACCCCCCCTTTCCCTGTCCCCCCGCTCCGGTGACCTCCGTGTCCCCTCAGGGCCCCCCCCGGGCCGGCGGCAGCGGGAGCAGCAGCGGCGCCGGGAGCTCGAGGCCAAGCGCCGGGCGGGACCCCGGGGCCCCCCAAAACTGGGGGCACGGAAACTCGACTGAGGGGTGGGGAGGGGGTCCCGGAGGAGGGGAAAAGGGGGAAAATCTCCTTTGGTTTTTTTTTTTTTTTTTT
>NW_024518117.1:0-284 GCF_017590135.1 Pyrgilauda ruficollis
GGAACACTGGGGATCAAGTTTGTGATCGCTGTGCTCACTGATTCTTACAGGTTTAATGGCTCCATCTGCCATGCACATACGAAAATGCCACAAGCTGTTCTCTCTCCTGCCACCACTGCACATACACCTTCAGCACCAACACTGGGGTCTCTATAACTTCAACCACAAACGACAAATGTGCAGGCAAACGAGCAATTGCAAACATAGTAGTTATTTTTTACCTGATCTTTTGCAATGTGTGTATGAAAATTTCACAAGCTGTTCTTTCTCCTGCCACCACTGCA
>NW_024518118.1:0-284 GCF_017590135.1 Pyrgilauda ruficollis
ACCCCAGACCCATGGAGAGACCCCAGATCCACAGGGGGACCCCAGACCCACAGCTGGACCCCAGACCCACAGGGAGACCCCAGACCCACAGATCCCCCATGGCTAGATCCCAGACCTACAGATCCCCCTGGGAGGGACCCCAGACCCACACATCCCCATGGCTGGACCCCCGACCCACAGGGAGACCCCAGAGCCACAGATCCCCCACAGCCCCACATGGAACCCCCTGCCCCACAAGAAGCCCCCAGCCCCACACAAAGCCCCCAGCCCCACAGGAAGCCCCC
>NW_024518119.1:0-1715 GCF_017590135.1 Pyrgilauda ruficollis
TTCCCAATTTTCCTCCTTTTTTTTCCCTTATTCCCAATTCCCCCCCTTTTTTCCCAATATTTTCCCTTTTTTCCTCAATATTTTCCAATTTTTCCCCCTTTTATCCCAATTTTCCCCATTTTTTCCCCAATATTTTCCCTTTTTTCCCATTTTTTCCCCAATATTTTCCCATTTTCCCAATTTTTTCCTTTTTTTTTTCCATTTTTCCCCTTTTTTTTCCCCATTCCAAAGGAGAATTCCCTTGGAAACTCAAACAAAGAAAGGAAACAAAGAAAAGGGAAAATAATCCCTTTTTTATAGAAAACTGGGACATTCCCAAAAAATCTGTAAGCCAGGAAAAGCCAGGATTAATTATGATTAATTAGGATTAATTAATTAATTGATTAAGAATGGAGCAGGGGGGAAAAATCTGGGAATGTTCCTTTTTTTTTAATGGAAAAATGTTGGAAAAATCCCAAAAAATGGGGGGGATTTGGGAGGCAGGATGAATTAACAGAGATCCAGGGTTAATTAGGATTAATTAGGATGAATTAATTAAGGGATTCAGGCAGGAATTTCCTCCTGGGATGAAGCTGAAAGGGAAAAAATTCCATTTTTTGATGGGAAACACCCAAAATATTCCCCAAAAATTGGGGATTTGGGAGCCTGGGAAAATCAGGGATAATTAACAGAGAGGTGGAGTTAATTGGGATTTCTAATTGGGGAATTTTCCTGGTTTTTTACCCAGAAAAGGGAATTTTTGGGATGCCAGAGAAGGAAAAATCTTGGGAATAACCCAGGAAAATTTAAAAAAAAACCCTGGAATATTAAAAAAAAATCTTGGAAAATCCCCAAAATAAAAAATATCCAAAAAAACCTCTGGAATATTCCCAAAAAACCCTGAAATATCCCAAAAAAACCCTTAAATATCCCAAAAAAACCCCGGATTTCCCCCTCCTTTTCCCAGTTTTTTTCCAGCCTGAAATTCCCAGGGAATTTTTGACCTTTTCCAGGTGAATTCCATGAATTATTCATCAGCTCCAATTAAAGAATTCCCAATTTAGTTCCATCCCCAGCTCCAAATTCCCTTTTATTCCCATTTTTTCAATGGAAAAATTCCCTTTTTTTCCCTGCCCCCAACAAAATTTGGGGGATTTTTCCCCTTTTTCCCAACAATTCCTTTTTTTTTCCCCATTTTTTAAATGAATTTGGGATCCCTGATTTCCATTATTTAATTGTTCATTTATTTTTGGGATATTCCCAAGGTTTTTAGGGATATTTCTTTATTTTAAGGACATTTTAGGGATTTTTTTGGGATATTTCAGGGGTTTTTTTGGGGATACTTCAGGGTTTTTTGGGATATTCTTGAGGTTTTTTTAGAATATTTATTTTTGGGATGTTCAAGGGTTTTTATGGGATATTCCAGGATTTTTTTTTTGGGAATATTTTTTGAATTTTTGAGACCCCAAAAACTCCTCAGACCCCATAAAAAAACCCCTCAGAGAGCCCCAAAGTGCCTCAGACCCCACAAAAAGACCCCAAAAACCTCTCAGAGACCCCAAAGATCCTCTAAAAATCCAGAAATGCCCCAAAAACCCCTCGGATTGGTCTATTAGACCCCTGGAACCCCTCACAAAATAACTCAGACCCCCCAAATCCCCCCAGACCCCCCCCAAACCCCCCCAGAACCCCCCAAAACCCCCCACAAAACCCCTGAGACCCCAGAAATCCCCTCA
>NW_024518119.1:2652-3604 GCF_017590135.1 Pyrgilauda ruficollis
GACCCCGCAGTTCTCCCCCTCCTGCCCCATCCCATCCCATCCGGAGGCCCCTCCGGCCCCTCGGCCGGGCTCCCCCCGCTGCCCTCCGGGGCTCCCGGGGGTCCCGCACTCACCGAGGGCTCCCGGGGGGGTCCCGGGGGTCCCTCGCCCCCCCCCCACCTCACCCGCGACGTTCCGGGCGGGGGCCGCGGCCCGGCAGAGCCCTCAGAGCGCGCCAGCCAATCAGAGCACGGATTTCACCAATGAGCCAATCAGAGCGAGGCGCCCTCAGTGTTTTCACCAATCAGAGCGCGGAAAAGCTCCGTTTGTCCCGCCCCCCTCCCGCCGCCATTCAGAGAGAGGAGGGGCGGGGGCGCGAGGGAGCCGCCAGCCAATGGTAGAACGTTTCTGCCATCAAGCCACGTCCACTCGTCGCAGCAAACCAATCATATTGCTTTATTCCTAAACCACGCCTTTTACGGGTGGAGCGGCGGGTGCCGAACGTGGACGGAAACTGCCGAGAGCGGCGGAAACGCCCGAGCGCGCTCCGGGAACGGCCGAAGCCGCGCGCGGGGCGGAGATCGGGAGGTCGCGAGTTCGAATCCCCGGACGGGAACGGCGACATTGGAGAGCGCCCCAAAAGTGGGGGACACCCCAAAAACTGGGTGGGATTAGGGGGAAATTGGGGGGCTGCACTGCTCAGACCTCCACAACGCGTCCCCCAGCCTCATAAACGACCCCCAAGCCCCTTCCTGCCATAAGCCCCCCCCAGTTGCCCCATTACATCCCCGTTTTTAGGGTTTCCCCCCATTTTTGGGGTCCATTTCTCCCGGTTTTTGGGGTCCAATTGCCCAATTGTTGGGGTCCAATTCCCCATTTTTTAGGATCCAAAGCCCGCCATTTATTGAGGTCCAATTCCCCATTTTTAGCTTTAATTCCCCATTTCTGGGGTCCCATCCCCCATTTTTAGGTT
>NW_024518120.1:0-284 GCF_017590135.1 Pyrgilauda ruficollis
CTGTCCCCTCCAGCCGAGGAGCGCCTGGTGCTGGGCCCGGTCCTGCAGAAGGCGCGGCTGGAGGTGACCGAGAACGGCACCGCGGCCGCCTCGGCCTCAGGTTTGGGCCTTTTTGGGGCTTTTTGGGGCATTTTGGGGGATTTGGGGATTTTGGGGGTTGAGGGGTTTGGGGGATTGTTGGGCTTTGAGGATTTTGGGGGATTTTGGGGGTTTGGGGGGGTTTGGATGGATTTGAGGCATTTTGGGGGATTCAGGGCATTTGGGAGGTTTGGGGGATTTTGGGG
>NW_024518121.1:0-284 GCF_017590135.1 Pyrgilauda ruficollis
ACGGCAGAGCGGGCCGGTGCCGGTGGCTCCCGGCAGGGCTGAGCCCCGCTCCCAGCCGGGGCAGGTCTCCGCAGCCGGGTCCCCCGGGGCAGCGGGGCGGGCACTGCCGGCAGTGCCCGGGGCTGTGCTGGCAGTGCCCAGAGCAGGGCTGGCGGTGCCCGGGGCTGTGCTGGCGGTGCCTGGAGCAGGGCTGGCAGTGCCTGGAGTGGGGCTGGCAGTGCCCGGGGCTGTGCTGGCAGTGCCCGGAGCGGGGTGGTGGTGCCCGGGGCTGTGCTGGCGGTGCC
>NW_024518122.1:0-284 GCF_017590135.1 Pyrgilauda ruficollis
AAAAACCCAACACTCAAAGGAAAATCTTAACTCCAAAAAAGAAACCCTAAACCCTCAAAATCCCTCAACTTCCTAAAAAGCCCTAAACCTCCCCAAAACGCTCTCAACTTCAAAAAACCCCCACCCCCAACATCCTAAAAAAACCCAACCTCCCAAAATCCATCAACTTCCTAAAAATAACACAAATCCTTGCCAAAACCCTCACCTTCTTAAAAAATCAACCTCCCAAAAAAATCCAAAAACCCAATCCCTCAGCAAAATAAACCCAAAGAGGCAAAAAAAAC
>NW_024518123.1:0-284 GCF_017590135.1 Pyrgilauda ruficollis
CTTAAGTTTGAGGACACTTTTCTCTGGCAATACTGCCCATATAATTCCACTTTTAAAGCCATTTCAAAGGCCCTGCACTTACCAAATTTAGTAATTTTTTGCTATTTCCATTTGCTATTGTATAGTTTCCAAAACCATTATATCGGTTTTTTGCTATTTCCATTCCTACCTTCCCAAACAGCTATTCCACTTAAGAAATTGATGATCTCAAGGCAATGCAGAAGGAATTAATTTTTGTTTTCTGCTCTGCATGGGGTTCGTTTCCATGCATGTCAGCAACATGG
>NW_024518124.1:0-284 GCF_017590135.1 Pyrgilauda ruficollis
TCCCCAAAATTCCCCAATTTCCCCCCCCCCCCGCGAACTCCCCGCTCGGCACTCGGCCGCTCTCCCCTGGCCGCTCGGGCCGCGCCGCTCTCGGCGCTCCTCCCGGCGGCCTGGCGGGCGCCCCGCGTGCGCCGTGCCCAAGATGGCGGCCTCCACCTCGGCCTCGGCCGCCGCCTCCCCGCCGCCCAAAGTCACCAAAGCGGCGGCGGCGCCGCGGCCCCGCGACCGCGACCGCGGCGGGGACGGCGACCCCGAGCCCCCGGCCGCGCCCGAGCCGGGTGAGC
>NW_024518125.1:0-284 GCF_017590135.1 Pyrgilauda ruficollis
TTTTTTTTTTTTTTTTTTTTTACGGCTCTACGTAGCAATCCAGCCAGGACTCTCTATATATTTCCATGCACATGTCAATCTCTTCCTCTGCCTGCACCCCATCTGGCAGCTTTGCACCAGGTTCTGTTGTTATTGTCGATGGTGGTTGGTGGTGTTTTCTTTTGCTTTTCGGTTTGTGCCTCCTGCCCTCCCTCCCGCTTCTCCCCACCCCCTTCTCCGGCACTGCCACACTCTCCCCTTTCCTGATAATTGTGCAGAGAATTTATTATTATTATTATTATTAT
>NW_024518126.1:0-284 GCF_017590135.1 Pyrgilauda ruficollis
GCCCCAAAAAAATTCACTTTGTGTTATTCTCTTGGAAGAGTGCATTTTAAATAAATTTTCCCCCCCACCCTCCTGTTCTGCAGCTCGGGTATGGCCAAGTGGGAGTTATCCAGTGCTGTTTGAGGGGTTCTCTTTCCTTCAGAAGAAAACTGGAAGATGTATTTCTTTATATTCTAGAGAGAGCAGCCAGCTAGCAGAAACAATGAGACAGAACTAATTAAGTTTTGAGATTTATTAGGATGGGCTTTTTTCCTGTAGTGATGCCTTTTGAGGCTACCTAAAAA
>NW_024518127.1:0-284 GCF_017590135.1 Pyrgilauda ruficollis
GGCGGCCGCAGCCCCGGCAGCGACACCATAGACTTGTAGGGTGCGCCGAGAGACCCCGGCCCCCGGCAGAGACCCCCAGGACCCCCGGAGCCCCCCCGAGTCCCTGAGACCCCCAAAGGAGGGTGACAAGCTCGGGACCCCCAGACTCCTGAGACCCCCAAGTGCTGGTGACAATCCGGGGACCTCCCCCCATGTCCTCGAGACCCCCGAGTGTTGGTGACAAGCTGGGGACCCCCAAGGTGCCCCCCAGGCCCCCGAGACCCCCAAACACGGGTAACAAACTG
>NW_024518128.1:0-284 GCF_017590135.1 Pyrgilauda ruficollis
TTTTTAATGTTTTCATGAATCAAATTTATTATGATAGGGTTGTAATTAGATGTTTGCCTGTTCCTATCTGATGAGCTGTATGAAACTTCAGAAGGTAGAAGCTAAATTGCACAGCTGAAGTGGAAATGTGTTGCAGTGGAAAAGATTTTGATGTTTAAAGTTCAGGAAGAGCTTCTGTATGAATAACAACATCATCTTTAACTCACTGAAAAAATCAAATATGATAATAAGACGAAGTAATGTGAATATATTAATTTGATATGTGTGTTAATGGATACTGTTGG
>NW_024518129.1:0-284 GCF_017590135.1 Pyrgilauda ruficollis
GGACCCCCCCACGAAGCCCCCCAAATGCGTTTGCAGCAGCTTTATTACAAAAATGTCCCCCCCGGTGCCCCCCCGGGGGTCGCGCTGATCCGGGGGTGCCCCCAGCCCCCGGCCGGGGTTGGGTGGTCGTGGTGGCGATTTTGGGGTGCGGAGGTGGGGGGGGGGTCACCCCCGGGTGCTGCTCCCGCGCTCCCCCAGCAGCCAGTAGGTCCTGAGCTTGCCCTTGCCCTGCGGGGGGAAATTGGGGGACCCCGGGTTTGGGGGTACCCAGGGTTTGGGGGTAC
>NW_024518130.1:0-3601 GCF_017590135.1 Pyrgilauda ruficollis
GGGAACGGGGATGGGAACAGGGATGGGAATGGCAACGGGAATGGGGATTGGAATGGGAACGGGAATGGGGATGGGAATGGGGATTGGAATGGGAACGGGAATGGGAACGGGGATGGGGATGGGAACGGGGACGGGGATGGGAATGGGAACGGTAACGGGAACGGGCATCGGCATCCACACCGGTGGGGAGGGAAAATGGGAATGGGAACGGGAACGGGGACGGGAACGAAAATGGGAATGGGGATGGGAACGGGAATGGGAACGGGAATGGGAATGGGGATGGGAACGGGAATGGGAACGGGAACAATGGGAATAACAGGAACCAGGATGGTTACAGGAATGACGGGAATGACGGGAATAGGAATGACAGGAATGGGAATGGGAACAGGAACAACGGGAATAATGGGAATGAAGGGAATAACGGGAACGAAAATGGGAATGATGGGAATGGGAACGGGAATGATGGGAATAGGGATGGGAATAACGGGAACGACGGGAATGGGAATGGGAACGGTAACGGGAATGGGAACGAGCATAACGGGAACAACGGGAATGGGAACGACGGGAACGACGGGAACGACGGGAATGGGAACGGTAACAAAGGGAACAACAGGAATAACAGGAATAACGGGAATAACAGGAACGGGAATGGGAACGGGAATGACAGGAACAATGGGAACGGGAATGGGAAGGCGAATGGGAATAATGGGCACGACAGGAACGGGAATGGGAACGGGAATAACGGGAATGGGAATGGGAATAATGGGAACAACAGGAACAACGAGAATGACGGGAACAGGAACAACGGGAACAACGGGAATAATGGAAATAACAGGAACGGCAACAGGAATGGGAACGGGAATGACAAGAACAACGGGAATGGGAACGGCAATGGGAACACGAATGGGAATAATGGGAGCGACAGGAACGGGAATAACGGGAATGGAGATGGGAATAATGGGAACAACAGGAATGGGAATAACGGGAGCGGGAATAACAACGGGAATGGGAATGGGAATAACGGGAATGATAACGGGAACAACGGGCACGGCAGCAGGAATGGGAACGGGAACAACAGGAAAGATAACGGGAATGACAGGAACGGGAATAACGGGAATGATAACAGGAATGGGAACGGGAATGGGAACAGGAATGATGGGAATGACAATGGGAACGGCAGGGAAAATGGGAATGACGGGAATGATGGGAATGGGAATGATAACGATGGGAATGATAATGGGAAAAACAGGAATGGGAACGGGAATGGGAACAACGGGAATGAGAACAGGAACAGGAACAATGGTGGGAAAAACAGGAATGGGAACAGGAACGGTAATGGGAATAACGGCAGGAAAAAGGGAACGATAACAGGAATGGTCATGGGAATAATGGCGGGAAAACCGGGAATGGGAACGAGAACGGGAACAGGAAAGGCAAAAACAGCAGGAAAAATGGGAATGATAATAGGAACAATAATAGGAATAATGGCAGGAAAAACGGGAATGGTAACGGGAACGATAACAGTGGGAAAAATGGGAAAGATAATGGGAATGATAATGGCGGGAAAAATAGGAATGATAACGGGAACGACACGAGAGCAATCACGGGAACAGTGGGAATGATGCCGGGAATGGTGGGAAATGATGGGAACGATGGGAATAGTAACAAGGATGAATGGGATTAATGGGAATAATGGGATTGGGAAAAGGAATTGGAATTGAATAAGGGGAACGGGGATGATGGGAATGATTTCCCACCCCATTCCCAAATTTTCCCACCCCATTCCCAGTCACAAATCCCTTCCCGCTCCCAAGTTCTTTTCCCAGTCCCAAATTATTTTCCTGATCCCAAATCCCTTTTTGATCCCAAATTATTTTCCTGATCTCAAATCCTTTTTCAATCCCAAATCCCTTCCAATCCTAAATCCTTTCCCAATCCCAAAATCTTCTCCCAGTCCCAAATTATTTACCTGATCTCAAATCCTTTCCCAGTCCCAAATCCCTTCCAATCCTAAATCCTTTCCCAATCCCAAAATCTTCTCTCTGTCCCAAATTATGTACCTGATCTCAAATCCTTTCCCAGTCCCAAATCCCTTCCAATCCTAAATCCTTTCCCAATCCCAAAATCTTCTCCCAGTCCCAAATTATTCTCCTGATCTCAAATTCTTTCCAAATCCCAAATTCTTTTCCTGATTCCAAATCCCTTCCTGATCCCAAATTCTTTTCCTGATCTCAAATCCTTTCCCAGTCCCAAATCCCTTCCAATCCTAAATCCTTTCCCAATCCCAAAATCTTCTCCCAGTCCCAAATTATTCTCCTGATCTCAAATCCTTTCCCGATCCCAAATTCTTTTCCCAGTCACAAATCCCTTCCTGATCCCAAATCCCTTCCTGATCCCAAATTCTCCTGGTCGTTTTCCCGGTTGCTTTCCCCATTTTTCCCATTGTTTTCCCAGCCGTTTTCCCGGTTGCTTTCCCCATTTCCCCAGCTGTTTTCCCCATTGTTTTCCCAGCCATTTTCCCCATTTCTCCTGGTCGCTTTCCTCATTTTCCCAGTCATTTTTCCCATTTTTTCCCATTGTTTTCCCAACCATTTTCCCCATTCCTCCTGGTCCTTTTCCCAGTTGTTTTCCCCATTTCCCCGGCTGTTTTTCCCCTTGCTTTCCCAGCCATTTTCCCCATTTCTCCTGGTCGTTTTCCCGGTTGCTTTCCCCATTCTCCCGGTTCCTTTTCCCATTTTTCCCCTTGCTTTCCCAGCCATTTTCCCTATTTTCCCAGCCATTTTCCCGGTTGCTTTCCCCATTTTCCCAGCTGTTTTTCCCATTGTTTTCTCAGCCATTTTCCCCCTTTCTCCTGGTCCTTTTCCCAGTTGCTTTCCCCATTTTTCCCATTGTTTTCCCAGCCATTTTCCCAGTTGCTTTCCCCATTTTCCCAGTTGCTTTTCCCATTTTTCCCATTGTTTTCCCAGCCATTTTCCCGGTTGCTTTCCCCATTTTTCCCATTGTTTTCCCAGCCATTTTCCCGGTTGCTTTCCCCATTCTCCCGGTTCCTTTTCCCATTTTTCCCATTGCTTTCCCAGCCATTTTCCCCCTTTCTCCTGGTCGTTCTCCCGGCTGCTTTCCCCATTCTCCCGGTTCCTTTTCCCATTTTTCCGGTCGTTTTCCGGCGGTTTTCCCCGGACCTGTCGCGCACGTTGGGGTCGCCGTGTGCGGAGTGGCACATCTCGCTGAAGCGCGACACGAAGAAGTCGTAGCTGCGGTGGTACGAGGGCGTGTCCTCCTCGATGTTGGCGAACTTCACAAACTGGGAACGGGATAAAAATCTGGGAATCGCCGCCGGAACCGCCGGGAAAATCCCCGGGAAAAAACGCCCCGAAAATCGCCCCCAATTCTGCCCTAAATTGGCAATTTCCAGGTTTTTCAGGAAAATATCGCCCTGAAAATCGCCCCAGATTCCACCCCTGAATTGGGAATTCTGAGAATTGGGAATTCTGGTTTTTGAGGAAAAAATCACCCCCAAAAAATCGTCAGAAAAAGCGCCCTAAAAATTGCCCGGAATTCTGCGAAAATTTGAGAATTTCCAGGTTTTTCAGAAAACATGGCC
>NW_024518131.1:0-284 GCF_017590135.1 Pyrgilauda ruficollis
ACAACAACAACATAACAAAAAAAACCAAGCAAACAAACAACAGTTTGCACAGTTTGCATCAAAACCACAAGAACTGCACAATTTTCTTCCTTTTTCCAATTTCATATAAAATAACCACATCAGTTTTACAAAATAACCTGGAAAAAATGATAATAATTGCTACTTGGTTTATACATAAGCATATATATTATTTTCTTTAAATAAATGCATTCTATTCTCTTCTCCCAAAAGAAGAAGTGCCACACCCTAAGCAGGTAAGTTCTCCTGTCCAATTGCAGTTCAGA
>NW_024518132.1:0-284 GCF_017590135.1 Pyrgilauda ruficollis
CCCGGGGGGATTTTGGGGGTCCCGGGGCTTTTTTGGGGGGTCCTGGGGGGTCCGGGGCGCTCTGAGGGGGTCCCGGGGCCGTTTTTGGGGGTTCGGCGGCTCCGATTTTTGAAAATTCCCGATTTTTTGGGGGAGAAATTCCCGGGATTTCTTTTTTTAATTCCCTTTTTTGTGAGGAAATTCCCGATTTTTTAACAAAATTCCCGATTTTTTTGTGGAAAATTACCAATTTTCTGTGGAAAATTCCCAATTTTTTTAAAAAATTCCCGATTTTTAAAGGGAAT
>NW_024518133.1:0-284 GCF_017590135.1 Pyrgilauda ruficollis
CATTTTTGCATAAAAAATGACATTTAATGTTGCCATTACTTCCGACAAGTCAAAATCTTTCTGTAAAATGCTCCCCAGAAGAAGCTGTCATCTCCGGAACTGTATCAGTGGGGCTTAAATTTTTGTTTCTTTTCTTTCAGATCTATGAGGCTCAACCAGAGATCTCCAATTCTTTTAAGATTTCAGAATTTATTCCTCTTCCCAGATTGCTTTCTATGGTGATGGTAACAACAGTCCCTGCAGTGTGCAATAGAACAATGTTCACCCAAGGGTTAAATGTAAGA
>NW_024518134.1:0-284 GCF_017590135.1 Pyrgilauda ruficollis
AGTGACCACTCCCAAACTGACCACTCCCAAAGTGACCGCTGCCTGCCAAACTGACCACTGCCAGACTGACCAGTCCCAAAGTGACCAGTGCCCTGCCAGAGTGACCACTCCCCTCCCAAAATGACCACTGCCAAAGTGACCAGTCCCCAACAAAGTGACCAGTCCCAAAGTGACCACTGCCAAACTGACCAGTCCCCTGTCAAAGTGACCACTCCCAAACTGACCCCTCCCAAAGTGACCACTCCGCTTCCCATCCCCCCAAACTGACCACTCCCAGACTGACC
>NW_024518135.1:0-284 GCF_017590135.1 Pyrgilauda ruficollis
TTTGGGGATTTTTTTGGGGTTTGGGGGGGTTAGGGGCAGTTCTGAGGGATTTGGGGCGTTTTGGGGCTGTTTTTGGGGTGTTTTTGGGGTATTTTAGGTGGTTTTGGGGTATTTTTTTGTGTTTTGGAGTATTTTTGGGGTGTTTTAGGGGGTTTTGGGGTGTTTTGAGCTATTTTTGGGGTTTTTTTGGGGTGTTCTGGGCTATTTTTGTGGTGTTTTTGGCGTGTTTTAGGAGGTTTTTGGGTGTTTTTGGCTGTTTTTGGGCTGTTCTGGGGCTGTTTTTG
>NW_024518136.1:0-284 GCF_017590135.1 Pyrgilauda ruficollis
AGCAGGAGCGGGAGCGGGAGCGGGAGCAGCGCCGGGCTCAGGAGGCGGCGGCGGCGGCCGCGCTCCCGCTCGGTGCCCGCTGCGAGGTGCGGGTGCCCGGCCAGCCCTGCCGCAGGGGCACCATCGCCTTCGTGGGTGCGTGTCCCCTCTTTGTCCCCTCTTTGTCACCTCTTTGTGGTTTTTTTGCTGCTTTCCCGGGCTGGAATTCCCGGTTTTTTTCACGGTTTTTTTTTTGGTTTTTTTGGTTTTTTTTTGCAAAAGGCGAGACGGATTTCAAGCCGGGG
>NW_024518137.1:0-284 GCF_017590135.1 Pyrgilauda ruficollis
CGGGGGTCGCGGGGGCGGGGGGTACCCACGAGGAGCTCGAGGAAGGCCTTGGTGTCGCCCAGCAGCGCCTTGGCCAGGTTGATGACGCTGTCCAGGTCCCCACGCGCGTCCGTGGGCGGGGGGCGCGGGCGGGGGGCGAGCGCCAGCCCCGGGCCCGGCCACAGCCCCGGCCACAGCCCCAGCAGCGCCAGCAGCGCCCGCCACGGAGCCCCTGCGGACACGGACACGCGTGGGGCGGCGCTTGGGGGGCTTTGGGGTTTGGGGGTCCCTGGATTTGGGGGGAT
>NW_024518138.1:0-284 GCF_017590135.1 Pyrgilauda ruficollis
GCGGGATAACCGGGACACCGGGAGAACTGTGGGATAACCGGGATACCGGAATAACCATGGGATAACCGGGACACCGGGAGCACTGTGGGATAATCGGGACACTGGGAGAACTTCTGGATCACCGGGACCAGCTGTGGGATAACGGGGATACCGGGATAACCATGGGATAACTGGGACACCGGGAGAACTGCGGGACAACCGGGACACCGGGAGAACCATGGGATAACCGGGACATTGGGAGAACTGTTGGATAACCAGGACAACTGCGGGATAACTGGGACACC
>NW_024518139.1:0-284 GCF_017590135.1 Pyrgilauda ruficollis
GGGCGGTGGGGGACCGCGCCCGCCCCCGACCCCTGCCCGCCGCGGCCCAGCGCCGCCAGCCGCCCCCGGCATCCCGCCCGCTCGCCGCTCCGCCCGTGCCGGCACCGCTGCCCGGCGCTGCCAGCCATCCCTTCAGCACCGTACGCAAGGGATGCGCACGACGACGGGCATCCCCCGCCGGACCTTACCGGTCGCGCTCGCCGCCCTCGGCCACCCGGGCTGCCGCCGCTCCGCGCCGCGCTCCCGCAGCCGGGGCGCATCCCTGCTCCGCCCGCAGCCGCACC
>NW_024518140.1:0-284 GCF_017590135.1 Pyrgilauda ruficollis
GCCGGGGCAGGCTGTGCTGCTGCTCCCGCTGGGATCCCCGGGAGGATGCAGGACATGAATGGATCCATTGAGGCCCGGGAGCTGCAGACAAAAGCCTGGGCCAGCAGCAGGGTTTGGGGACAGGGAGGAGGGGGCTGGCACTTGGGGTCCTCGGTGGGGAAAGGGTGCTTGGGGCACCCAGTGTGGAGCAGTGCCACCCTGGGCTGTCCCCACTGCTGTCCCCACTGCCAGTGCTCCAGCCTCATTCCCAGCATCCCATCCCACCCCATCCCATTGATCCCATC
>NW_024518141.1:0-2465 GCF_017590135.1 Pyrgilauda ruficollis
TTCGCCTCGGCGCGCTCGCTGCGCCGGCACGGCCGCGTGCACCGCGACGGCGCGCCGCGCTGCCAGGACTGCGGCAAGACGCTGACCTCCGAGGCCTCGCTGGTCACGCACCGCCGCATCCACACCGGCGAGCGGCCCTTCGCCTGCCCCGACTGCGGCGAGGGCTTCATGGCGGCCAAGTCGCTGGGCAAGCACCGGCGGGCGCGGCACGGCGGCGGCTTCGCCTGCGCCGACTGCGGCAGGCGGCTGTCGTCGCGCGCGGCGCTGGTGGCGCACGGCCGCGTGCACACCGGAGAGCGGCCCTACGAGTGCCCCGAGTGCGGCAAGGCCTTCGCCGCCGTCAAGTCGCTCAGCAAGCACCGCAAAACCCACCGGGACGGCGCCGCGGCCCAGCCGTGCCGCCGGCGGCACCGGGGGGACGGCGCCGAGGGGGGCACGGCTCTCGGGGACAGCCCCGAGGGGAGTGCGGGGGTCCCGGTTCTTGGGGACAGCCCCGAGGGGGTCCCGGTTCTTGGGGACACCCCTGAGGGGGTCCCGGTTCTTGGGGACAGCCCCGAGGGCGCTGCGGGGGTCCCGGTGACCCCAAGGCCTCTTGGGGTCAGCCCCAAGTACGGCACGGGGGTCTCCATGACCCCGCAGCCCCTCGGGGTCCGCCCTTCGGGGGTCTCGGCACCCCCGCAGCCCCTCGGGATCATCCCCAAGTATGGCACGGGGGTCTCGGCGCCCCCGCAGCCCCTTGGGGTCAGCCCCTCGGGGGTCTCAATGCCCCCACAGCCCCTTGGGGTCAGCCCCTCGGGGGTCTCGATACCCCCACAGCCCCTCGGGGTCAGCCCCTCGGGGGTCTCGATACCCCCGCAGCCCCTCGGGGTCAGCCCCGTGGGGGTCCCGACGCCCCCGCAGCCCCTCGGGGTCAGCCCCTCGGGGGTCCCGAGTCCCCCGCGGCCCCCGAAGCGGCGGCGGCCGGCGTGCGAGCAGTGCGGGAAGGCGTTCCGGGACGGCGCGGCGCTGCGGCGGCACCGGCGCACGCACACCGGGGAGAAGCCGTTCGGCTGCGGCGAGTGCGGGAAGAGCTTCCGCGCCAGCTCCAGCCTGGTGATCCACCGGCGCAGCCACACCGGCGAGCGGCCGTTCCCCTGCCCGCGCTGCGCCAAGAGCTTCGTGTCGCGCTCGGCGCTCATGAAGCACCTGAGGACGCACCTGCGCCGGGAGCCCGCGGACCCCTGAGCACCGGAGCGGGTGGGGACCCCCGGGGAATCGGGCGGGGACCCCCGGGGAATCGGGTGGGGACCCCCGGGAGTGGGGGATGCGGGTGGAGACCCCCGGGAGTGGGGGGTTCGGGACCCCCGGGAGCGGGGGATGCGGGTGGGGGATCCCCAGGATTGGGAGATTTGGGTGGAGACCCCCGTGAGCGGGGAATGCGGGTGGGGACCCCCGGGAGCGGGGGGATTGGGGTGTGGATCCCCGGGATTGGGAGATTTGGGTGGGGACCCCCGGGAGTGGGGGGATTGGGGTGGGGACCCCCGGGGAATCGGGTGGGCACCTCCGGGAGCGGGGGATGCGGGTGGGGTCCCCCGGGAATGGGGGGATTGAGGTGGGGACCCCCGGGAGCAGGGGAATTCGGGTGGGGACCCCCGGGAGCGGGAGATTTGGGTGGGGACCCCCGGGGATTTGGGAGTGGACCCCCAGGACTGGAGGGGTTCTGGTGGGGACCCCCGGGATTGTGGGGAGGCTGGTGGGGACCCCCGGGAGCGGGGGGTTCGGGTGGGGACCCCCGGGAGCGGGGGTATTTGGGTGCTGACCCCGAGGATTGGGGGGACTTGGGTGTGGACCCCCAGGGATTGATGGACAAATTTTGGGTGCCCACCCCAGGGACTGATGAATTGAATTTGGGTGCTGACCCCCAGGATTGGGGGGATTTGAGTGAGGACCCCCAGGAGTGGGGGAATTGGGGTGGGGACCCCCAGGGATTATTGCACAAATTTCGGCTGCCCACCCCAGAGACTGATGGACAAATTTTGGGTGCCAATCTCAGGGACTGATGGATTAAATTTGGGTGCCAATCCCCAGGGATTGGGGGGATTTGGGTGTGGACTCTCAGGATTGGGGGATTTGGGTGTGGACCCCCAGGGACTGATGGACAAATTTTGGGTGCCCACCCCAGGGGCCGGCGGAATTCGGGCGCCCGTCCCTGGATGAAGCTGCTCCTGTACATCCAGCTCCACTTTTCGAGGATAAAAAGTGTTTTTTTAGCTTCCCACCACAAAACCACTCCAGCGTCCGGGGGTCCTGGAGCTGGGGGGGGGTCTCTGCTCCCCCGGGGGCTCTGGATCCATCTGGGTCCTGTTTTTTGGGTTCAGCGTTTCCCCAACCCACGTTTCCTCCCCCAATCCCCCCTGCTCCAAAATGAGGTGAAATAAAGCGGAATTGGGATTTTAGGAAAGCAGCAGGGTCATGATTTGATGGCT
>NW_024518141.1:3030-3601 GCF_017590135.1 Pyrgilauda ruficollis
GGGGGGTCTGGGGGGAGGGGATGTCCTGGGGGGGTCTGGGGGGAGGGGATGCCCTGGGGGGGTCTGGGGTCACCGGACGATGGAGATGGCCCCCGTGTCCAGCCAGGACCAGGGCCGGACGCGCTGTCCTGGGAGGAGTTTTGGGGTCACTGGACAATGGAGATCTCCCGTGTCCAGCCAGGACCAGCCAGGGCCGGACGCGCTGTCCTGGGGTCATTGGACCATGGAGATCTCCCCCGTGTCCAGCCAGAACCAAGGCCGGACGCGCTGTCCCAGCAGGAGTTTTGGGGTCACTGGATGATGGAGATGGCCCAAGGTCACTGGACATTGGAGATCTCCCGTGTGTCCAGCCAGGACCAGGGCTGGGGGTGATGTCCTTGGAAGGGTCCCGAGGTCACTGGACGATGGAGATCTCCCGTGTCCAGCCAGAACCAGGGCCGGGGGTGATGTCCTTGGAGGAATTCCGGGCTCACTGGACGATGGAGATCTCCCGTGTCCAGCCAGAACCAGGGCCGGACGCTCTGTCCTTGGAGGGGTCCCGAGATCACTGGACGATGGAGATCTCCCCCAG
>NW_024518142.1:0-284 GCF_017590135.1 Pyrgilauda ruficollis
AGTTTATTGCTGAGGAAAGTGCACCATAACAAATGGTGGTGAGCAGACCAAAACCACAGAAAGGAAAAAATGTTCAAGCTGAAGCTAGATTGGAAGAGAGAGATCCATCCTTACAGACTTGTGCTTATTTTTAAATATAACATTGCCTCAGGTCAGAGACATGTGTAGGAATACACAGATCTCTGTGACTAAAGGCTGCAATGTCATGTGCACTACATGCAGAGTAATATCTTCATTTCTGTGTCACAGGGAAAGGAAAGCTTTATAATGTTTAGCAAAAAAAA
>NW_024518143.1:0-284 GCF_017590135.1 Pyrgilauda ruficollis
TAATCCATAATATTCAGAGAGCAGATTTCATGAACTATACAACTTTGCCTCTGTCAATTTAAGATTATTGTCTCAAATTATCCTGTGAGCTGGCATGGAGAACAGTTTATTTGCCACTTCTTGCAGTGACTTTTTAGCTACTTCAGGACAACTAGCAGATACTTCTTTTAACCTAGACGAAGAAAACTCACTTCTTGCTACTTAATTTTTTTATATATTCCCCACCACTAACACCTTCTTCATCCAAACTTCTAATTTTTTAGTTACTTCACTCTATATAGTCT
>NW_024518144.1:0-284 GCF_017590135.1 Pyrgilauda ruficollis
GTCCCCCTGTGTGTCTGATGTCCCCAATATCCCTCCATGTCCCCGATGTCCCCACTATCCCCCCGTGTCCCCGCTGTCACTGACATCCCCCTGTCCCCCTGTGTGTCTGATGTCCCCAAATATCCTCCCGTGTCCCCGCTGTCCCTGATGTCCCCGTGTCCCCCTGTGTCCCCCCCCGTGTCCCCGTGTGTCTGATGTCCCCAATGCCCCCTCATTTCCCCCTGTCCCTAGTGTCCCTGTGTCCCCCCGTGTCCCTAATGTCCCCGTGTCCCCCTGTGTGTCTG
>NW_024518145.1:0-284 GCF_017590135.1 Pyrgilauda ruficollis
AAAAAAGTGTTAAATAAAATGGGAGAAAGGTGCTGTCCTACACTAGATATCTGTGCAGTATTTGTATTCTCTACAAGGTGCCCCAGACAACAAATTCATCACATTGGCTGACAAAATGAGCATCTCTAAACTTGCCCAAGACATAAATATCACAGTCCTTTTAGCCTCAAGTACTTCATGATTCCAGAAAATTTTTCCACTCTGGTGATGTGGGCTGATTGCAGGCTGCTTATTCTAAAAAAAATTTAAATCCTTAAGACTTTGAGAGCTTGATAGTTAACTCC
>NW_024518146.1:0-283 GCF_017590135.1 Pyrgilauda ruficollis
CGAGCGGGGTCGCTCCCGCCTCGCTGCGGCCCGGCACGCTGAGGCCCGCGGCTCGGGCCGGCCCCGGCCGCTCCTCCGTCCCTGGCTCCCGCTCGCCGCCCGCGCACGCCGGCCCGCGGAGCTGCGCGGGCAGGTGAGTCTGTGCGGGCCGAACGCAGGCGCCGCGGGCCCGTCCGGCGGGGGCGGCCGAGTGACCTTGCGGCGGCGCCGGGGCCTGAGCCGGGGCACGGACCGCATGGCGGGGGCTGTGCCGGGGCCCGAGGCGGGGATTTGATGGGTGCGG
>NW_024518147.1:0-283 GCF_017590135.1 Pyrgilauda ruficollis
GGGGGCTGCGGGGTCCCACCTGCGCAGGGCCCGTGCCCCGTACAAGGGCAGCAGGCTGGAGAAGAGGAACGGGGCCAGGCAGGTGCTGACCAGCAGGCAGAGCAGGGCCAGCCCCAGGCTGCGCAGCCCCTTCCGCGCCCACGCCGCGCTCTGGGGACACCGGCGTCAGGGACACCCCGCGGGGACACCCCCAAACCCAGCCCCATCACTGACACCCCCAAACCCAGCCCCATCACTGACACCCCCGCGGGGACACCCCCATCACTGACACCCCCAAACCCAG
>NW_024518148.1:0-283 GCF_017590135.1 Pyrgilauda ruficollis
AGGGAGAGAATGAACAGAAAGAGAGGGAAATGAAAGGACCGAGGGAAAAAATGAAAGGGGGAAATGGTAAAACGGGAGAAAAATGCAAGGAGTGAAGAAAAAAAAGAGGGGAAAAGGGGGGAAAAAAGGGAGGAGGGGGGAGAAAAAACCGAAAAGGGGAGAAGAAATAAAGGGGGGAAGGAAGAAAAAGGCGAGGGGAGACGGAAGAAAGGAGGGGAGAGAAGGAAGAAAATGGGGGCGGGGGAGGAAGAAAAGGGGGAGAAAGGAAGAAAATAGAGGGAGA
>NW_024518149.1:0-283 GCF_017590135.1 Pyrgilauda ruficollis
GGGTCTGTGGGGTGACTTGGGAATGGCATTGCCCTGAACCCCTCCATCACTGTCATGGACCTGCCCCCTGTGCCTGCCCAGGGTGCTACATGGAGATTTGGGGTTTGGACACTGTCCTGGAACCCCCTGACCCCCCTGTGCCTTCCCTGGGTGCCGTGGGGAGCTCTGGGGATGGAAGCCCCCCACTGCCTTGTGCCTGCCCCGATCCCTGCCGTACCAGACACTGGTGCTGTGGGGCAGGGAGCCTGGGTGCCATGGGCAGGGAGTGGGGAGCTGTGGGTGC
>NW_024518150.1:0-283 GCF_017590135.1 Pyrgilauda ruficollis
CTTTCCCCCCCCGTTGCCCACCGGAGCGGTCCCAGCCGTTTCGGGGCCGTTTCCCGCAGCCGCCGGCGCCGATCCCGCAGCAGCCGCCGGCGCCGCAGCTCCGAGTCCCGGAGCAGGAGGGAGCGGCGCAGGGAGCGCAGCTGGAACAGCCCCTGCCGCCTCTGCAGGGCCAGGCGGGCACGGGCACGGGCACCGGCCTGGGCAGAAACCCCACACACCCATCAGGGACCCCACAAACCCATCAGGGACCCCACGGACCCATCAGGGACCCCACAGACCCATC
>NW_024518151.1:0-283 GCF_017590135.1 Pyrgilauda ruficollis
AAAGAAGAAAAAATAAAAAAGAAAGAAAAAAGAAAATATAAAAGCAAAGCTGAAACCAGAATTTCAGAAAACAAACCGGGCTTGGAAAGCCCCCGGATGGGATAAATTTAGGTCATTTCAGGGGATTGTCTGTGGTCACCAATTATGCAAAAAGTGAAAAAAAAATCCCCCACTGCCCTGATGTTTTACATCTAAAATTCAGCTTTTTTTCCACGCCCCTGCCCTGTCCATCCTTCCTGCCCTGATCTCGCTGCCGAGGGAGATTCCATGGGTTTGGGTTTTT
>NW_024518152.1:0-3542 GCF_017590135.1 Pyrgilauda ruficollis
AGCGGCAGATTTTTGAGTCAAAATTCAGTTTTTTGAGCCAAAAATCGCCGTTTTCGGAGGCAGAAATGGTGATTTTTTTCACCCAAGAGTGGTGCATTTTGAGTGAAAAATGGCGTTTTTTTGAGACAAAAATGGCACCTTTTCCAGTCAAAAATGGTGATTTTTGACCCAAAAATGGTGAGTTTTGAACCAAAATGGAATTTTTTTAGCCAAAAATGGTGATTTTTTTCTCTCAGAAGCGGCAGTTTTTTGAGCCAAAAATGGCACTTTTTTCACTCAAAAATGGGGGATTTCTGGCCAAAAATTGTGTTTTTTTCACTCAAAAATGGTGATTTTTGACCCAAAAATGGCTGGAGGTTTGAGTCACAAATGGCGTTTTTTTCACTCAAGAAAAGTGGATTTTTGAGCCAAAACTGGCACTTTTATCAGTCAAAAACGGCAGATTTTTGAGTCAAAATTGGCCATTTTTTGAGGCAGAAATGGCCATTTTTTCACCCAAAAATCGCCATTTTTTGGCCCAAAAAATCGCCGGTTTTGGCTCAAAAATGGTGTTTTTTTCACTGAAGAAAGGTGGATTTTTGAGACAAAAGTGGTCGGTTTTTGAGCGACTCAAAAGTACAGCTTTTTGAGCAAAAAATGGCGGTTTTTTTCACCCAAGAATGGTGGATTTTTGACCCAAAAATGGCCGGGTTTTGAGCCAAAAATGGTCAGTTTTTGAGTAAGAAATAATGTTTTGAGCCAAAAATGGCGTTTTTTTGACTCAAAGTCGGTGGATTTTTGCTCAAAAATGGCCGTTTTTTGAGTCAAAAATGGAGGTTTTTTTTGGAGCTAGAAACGGTGGGGTTTTGATCCAAAAATGGCGAGTTTTGACCAAAAAATGGCTTTTTTTTCTCTCAAAAATGGTGGATTTTTGAGCAAAAACCAGCGATTTTTGATGCAGAAATGTCGATTTTGGAGCCAAAAATGGCACTTTTTTTCACCCAAAAATGGCCAGGTTTCGACTCCAAAATGACTTTTTTTTTGAACCAAAATTAGTAGGACTTTGAGCCAAAAATGGTCGGGTTTTTGACTGAAAAAATGATGGTTTTGGAGCCAAAAATGGCCGTTTTTAGACCCGAAAATGGCGTTTTTCCAGCCAAAAAGGCGCCAGGTTTGACACAAAAATGGCAATTTTCACTCAAAAGTGGCGATTTTGAGCCCAAACTCGTGGGTTTTCACCCAAAAACGGCGGGTTTTGACCCAAAAATAGCACCATGAGACACAAAAATGACGAGTTTTGAGCCAAAAATCGCCGTTTTCGGAGGCAAAAATGGTGATTTTTTTCACCCAAGAATGGTGCATTTTCAGTAAAAAGTGGCACTTCTTGGAGCCAAAAATGGCATTTTTTACCCCAAACCACCATTTTTTGCCCCGAAATTCCAATTTTTGACCAAAAATTGCTGCTTTTTCCCCCAAAATTCCATTTTCTAAACCAAAAATCACCATTTTTTTCCCAAAATCACCATTTTTTTTCCCAAAACCACCGTTTTTTTCCCCAAAATCTCCCTCTTTCCCCCCAAAACTCCCTTTTTTCCCAAAATCTCCTTTTTTCACCCCATTTTAGGGACGTGTTCCTGGCCTGGCTGGCCGCCCGCAGCAGCAGCAGCAGCGTCGTCTTCGTCAAGTGAAAACCCCAAATTTTGGGGCGAATTCCGGCGATTTTGGGGTCCCCGGGGGCGGAATAAACGGATTTGACCCAAAAATAGCACCATGAGACACAAAAATGACGAGTTTTGAGCCAAAAATCGCCGTTTTCGGAGGCAAAAATGGTGATTTTTTTCACCCAAGAATGGTGGATTTTCAGTAAAAAGTGGCACTTTTTGGAGCCAAAAATGGCATTTTTTGCCCCAAAATTCCAATTTTTGACCAAAAATTACCATTTTTTCCCCCAAAATTCCATTTTCTAAGCCAAAAATCACCATTTTTTTCCCAAAATCACCATTTTTTTCCCAAAACCACCGTTTTTTCCCCCAAAATCTCCCTCTTTCCCCCCAAAACTCCCTTTTTTCCCAAAATCTCCTTTTTTCACCCCGTTTTAGGGACGTGTTCCTGGCCTGGCTGGCCGCCCGCAGCAGCAGCAGCAGCGTCGTCTTCGTCAAGTGAAAACCCCAAATTTTGGGGCGAATTCCGGCGATTTTGGGGTCCCCGGGGGCGGAATAAACGGAGCGGCAGGAATCGCTGAGTCGGCGTTTTTTTGGGGGGTTTTGCCCCAAAATCGGGGTCGAAATCCGAGCGGGAAGGGGGAGAAAAAGGGGAAAAATCCAAATTTACACCCAAAAAATGCAATTTAGACCCAAAAATTCCCATTTTAAACCCAAAAATTCCCATTTTAGACCCAAAAAAATCAATTTAAATTCCAAAAAAGCCAATTTAGACCCAAAAATTCCCATTTTAAACCCAAAAAAATCCCATTTACATTTCAAAAAATCCCATTTAGACCCAAAAAAATTCAGTTTAGACCCAAAAAATCCCAATTTAGACCCAAAAAAATCACTTTAAATTCCAAAAAATCCAATTTAGACCCAAAAAATCCCGATTTAGACCCAAAAATTCCCACTACAGTCCCAAAAAAATCCAATTTAAGGCAAAAAAAATTCAATTTAGACCAAAAAAATTCCAACTTTAGACCCAAAAAATCGCATTTAAATTCCAAAAAATCCAATTTAGAACCTAAAAAATCTGATTTAGACCCAAAAAATCCCAATTTACACCCAAAAATTCTCAATTCAACCCCAAAAAAATCCAATTTAGACCCCAAAATTCTCGTTTCAAACCCAAAAATTCCAATCTTGACCCAAAAAAATTCAATTTACACCCAAAAACCTCCCATTTTAGACCCAAAAAATCCCGATTTTGACCCAAAAATTCCCACTGCAGTCCCAAAAAAATCCAATTTAAGCCAAAAAAAATTCAATTTAGACCCAAAAAATTCAATTTAGACCCAAAAATTCCCATTTTAGCCCCAAAAAAATCCACTTTGAGCCCCAAAAATTCCAATTTTGACCCAAAAATTCCCATTTTAGACCCAAAAATTCCACTTTAAATCCCCCAAACCCTCCCTAAATTCCCAAAATTCCCCAAAAAACACAAAAATCTTTTTTTTAATTTTGATTTTATTTTATTTTATTTTCACTTTTTCTTTTTCATTTTTTTACCATTCAGAGCCTTTTTTTCAGGTTTTTTCCCAAAAAAAACACACTGGGATTTGTATCCAAATTTTTTATTTTTCACCGTCCCAAAATCCCAAAAAAAACCCAAAAAAAAAAACAAAATCCTCCCTAAAATAACCCAAAAGAAAGAAAAAAAAACCCCAAAAATTTCCAAAAAAAACTAAAAAAATCCCTAAAAAATTCCAAAAAAAATTCCAAAAAATTCCCAAAAAAACCCAAAAAAATCCCTTAAAAATTAAAAAAAAAATTCCAAAAAAAATCCCTTAAAAATTCCAAAAAAAACCCCAAAAATTCCCAAAAAAATTGCAAAAAAACCCAAAAAAATCCCTTAAA
>NW_024518153.1:0-283 GCF_017590135.1 Pyrgilauda ruficollis
TCAGGACTTTCTTGGGAATTTTCCAGGAATTTCTTGGGATTTCCTCAGGAATTTCTCAGGAATTTCTCTGGAATTTCTTGGGATTTTTTTCAGGAGTTCCTTGGAAATTTCTTGGGAATTCCTCAGGAATTTCTTGGGAGTTCCTCATTAATTTCTCAGGAATTTCCCAGGAATTTTCCAGGAGTCCCTCAGGAATTTTTGGGAATTTCTTGTGATTCTTCTCTGGAATTCCTCAGGAATTTTCTCAGGAATTTTCGGGAATTTCTCAGGAATTTCCCAGGAA
>NW_024518154.1:0-283 GCF_017590135.1 Pyrgilauda ruficollis
CTTGATCTCCACGTAGATCCCTATCTGGATCTTGCCGAAGTTGGCCGCTGCCATCGCTTCATGGGGCGCACGGGGGAGATCGGAGGCGTTGCCGGCCGGCCACACCGCGGAGAGGGAGGGAAGGCCGTGCACGGCAGAGGCAGCGGCGGCCCTGGGCGGGCGCGACGGACGGCCGGGGAGGAGGAGGCGGGGAGCGGAGAAAAGGCGCCGGCCGGATATAACAGGCGCTGTGGGCGCTGCTGCGCCTGCGCGGCCTCCGCGGCGTCGCGGTGGCACCGGCTCG
>NW_024518155.1:0-283 GCF_017590135.1 Pyrgilauda ruficollis
ATCAGTCCAGGGGAGACAGGAAGCATTACCAAGAGTGCACACGCGCGAAAAATGCGAACGAGGCGTGGTCGGGGGCGTGTCCGATCCTCTGTGACATCTCGAGCGAGGAGGGGCTGTTCTCGGAGTTCCACATCCCGAGGTTCCACCCCTTCTCCGGTTCCGGTTTCTTCAGCTTCAATCCCTGTGGTTCAAACCTCTCTAACCTCAGGGGGGCGTTCATGCATTCAACCTCCATTGTTAGTTCAGTCAAAATTCGTGCAAACTCGGTTCCAACCATCACAAC
>NW_024518156.1:0-283 GCF_017590135.1 Pyrgilauda ruficollis
CCTGAGAGCCCTTTAATTCCAAAATCACAATAACTCGGAGGGAGGACGTTTGCATTGTCTATTTTCAGGGGAGGCTCCTGCCTTCCGCAGCAGACACCCGTCTAAGCCAGAAATTCTCTGGATTTCCAGCTGGATCGAACATCTCCCTCTTCCCAAACATTTCCCACTTACTAGGACTGGGTAAGTTCAGTGCTTCACCCTTCCTAGGAGCTGATTTCCATCCCTACCAGCAGAGTATGGATCGCATTTCTCCAATATTCAAACCCCAGAAAAAATGGATACA
>NW_024518157.1:0-283 GCF_017590135.1 Pyrgilauda ruficollis
ATTTTGGGGGGAATTTTGGAGGAATTTGGAGCTTTTTGAAGGGATTTTGGGGTTTTTGGGAATATTGGGGATGAGATTTTTGGATTTTTGGGAGTTTTTTGTGAATTTTGGGTTGGGATTTTTTGGGAATTTTGCATCGAGATTTTTGGGGTTTTTTGGGTCGGAATTTTTGGTGATTTTTTGGGAATTTTGGGTTGGGATTTTTTGGGAATTTTGCATCGAGATTTTTGGGTTTTTTTGGGTCGGGATTTCTGGGATTTTTTGGGATTTTTGGGTCGGGATT
>NW_024518158.1:0-283 GCF_017590135.1 Pyrgilauda ruficollis
CGCGGCGTTCTCCCGCGCTCTCCGCGCAGGCACTCGCCGCGGCCACCCCACCCTCCTGAGGCCCCCTCTCTCTCCCCGCGCGCCGACTCCGGCGATTGGCCGCCGCGCGTCCCCTACCCGCTCCTATTGGCCAAGCCCTGCCGCTCCTCCCCTTTCTGTGGGCGTGCCTTCTCTCGGCCCCGCCCTTCTCCTATATAAACCCCGCCGGGCCGCCGCGGCGCTGCCATCGCGGGCGGGAGGCGGCGGGCGCGGACGCCCCGCGCGCGCGGCTCCCCCCGCTCCC
>NW_024518159.1:0-283 GCF_017590135.1 Pyrgilauda ruficollis
ACTACTGCTGAGCAAAAAAAAAAAAAATCACAAGTACAAAAAACATCTGAAAACATGAAGCTTTATCAATATATTCCACTGCATATAAAGACTGTGTTTAGAAATTTAGCAGATCTCTTTTATTCTCTATCTTTTATAGATGCTTATTTAAGTATTAAAAGGGCTTTGAATTTTGGTGGAACACAATACAACAGGTACCTTTCACCACTTAATAAATGGCAGTTGTTCCAAAGCAAGAGACTTTGTATAACTATAGAGAGAATACTTATTTCAGAAAGTAACA
>NW_024518160.1:0-283 GCF_017590135.1 Pyrgilauda ruficollis
CCTGAGGAGCCAGACCTGGACACAGCATTGCATGAGTCTAATGTCAAAAACAATGTCAAAATCAGTGTTTAATATACCTGTTTGTGTTAGGTAGCCAAGAAAAGTTGTGCAGAGATGAGTTAGGAGATGGCTTGTAGCCTAAAGATTTTTGAAGGCTTCAATAGGCAGAAGCCACACCAGATCCTGCTGTGTGCCACAAAACTGCCTCTCCTCTCAGTGCACTTGCACTTACAAGTGCCTTAGAGTTTGCACAGTGCTTGGGAAGGGCTTTTCCTCTACATCA
>NW_024518161.1:0-283 GCF_017590135.1 Pyrgilauda ruficollis
AAGACTGAGAGGGAATCTCATTGATGCATACAACTGTCTCATAGGCGGTTGCCAAGAGGAGGTTGCTGGACTCTTTTCAGTGGTGTCCTGTGACAGGACGAGGAGCAGTGGCCATAAAATGAAGCTCAAGAGCTTCCCTCAACATGAGAAGAGCTTCTTTCCAGTGAGGGTGGCAGAGCACTGTACCAGCCTTCCCCTGGAGGTTGTGGTCTCCTCTCTGGAGGCATTCAAAGCCCACTTGGACACCTTGCAGTGTCACTTGCGGTTGGTGACCCTGCCTTGG
>NW_024518162.1:0-283 GCF_017590135.1 Pyrgilauda ruficollis
GCCCGCCGCCCCGCCCCTCGCCGACACGTGCGCCCGCCGCGGCAGCCGGGCCCACGCCCCCTCCGCGACCACAGATGCTGATGGCCACGCCCCCAGCAGCACAGGCCCCGCCCCTGCACGGTGGCAGCCGACAGAGCCCCGCCCCCTCAGTGCCTTGAATGGATTTTGCCCCGCCCCCGTAGCTCCAGGCCCCGCCCATACAACCCAGGCCCCGCCTTCCACTGTTTATGAATGACGGGAGTCCCGCCCCTCCACTGCCCTGGCCCCGCCCCCGGCCCCGCCC
>NW_024518163.1:0-3422 GCF_017590135.1 Pyrgilauda ruficollis
AATCCCAAAATTTCATCCCAAAAATCCGGCCCCAAACGAATCCAGCCCCAAACCCCAAAATTTCATCCCAAAAAAATCCCCAAAAATCTGGCCCCAAATCCCAAAATTCCACCCCAAAAATCCAGCCCTAAATCCCAAAATCCCAACCCAAAAATCCACCCCAAAATCCCCAAAAATCCAGCCCCAAATCCCAAAATTTCATCCCAAAAAAATCCCCAAAAATCCCCAAAAATCCACCAGAAAAATCCCCAAAATTCCACCCCAAAAATCCACCCTGAAATCCCAAAATTCTACCCCAAAATTCCACCCCCAAAGTCCCAAAAATCCACCAGAAAAATTCCCCAAAAATCCACCCCCAAATTCCAAAATTCTACCCCAAAAATACCCAAAAATCCATCCCCAAAATCCCAAAATTCCACCCCAAAATTCCACCCCAAAAATCCAGCCCCAATTCCAAAATTCAACCCCAAAAATCTACCCTGAAATCCAAAATTCTACCCCCCAAATCCCAAAATTTCATCCCAAAAATCCACCCCCAAATCCCAAAATTTCATCCCAAAAAAATCCCCAAAAATCCACCCCAAAAATACCCAAAAATCCAGCCCCAAATCCCAAAATTCCACCCCAAAAAAATTCCCAAAAATCCAGCCCAAAAATCCCCAAAAATCCAGCCCCAAATCCCAAAATTCCACCCCAAAAATCCACCCTGAAATCCCAAAATTCTACCCCAAAAATCCACCCCAAAAATCCCCAAAAATCCAGCCCCAAATCCCAAAATTTCATCCCAAAAAAATCCCCAAAAATCCACCCCAAAAATACCCAAAAATCCAGCCCCAAATCCCAAAATTCCACCCCAAAAATTCACCCCTAAATCCCAAAATTTTATCCCAAAAATGCACCCCAAAATCCACCCCAAAAATCCACCCCAAAAAAATCCTGAAGAATCCATCCCAAATTTGTTTTTAAATCCAGCCCAAAATAAATAAACAAAAATTTTTTTAAAAATCCCCCCCCAAAAAACCTCAAAATCCGCCCAAAATCCCCCTGAAAATCCCAAATTATGGCCACACCCCCAAATCCTGGCCCCGCCCCCAAATCCACCCCACCCACCTGGCCACGCCCCCAATCCCAGCAAACCCACCCCAAAAATCCTGGCCACGCCCCCAAACCCGTAGCCACGCCCCAACTTGGCCACACCCCCTAAGACCAGACACGCCCCCAAACTGCCACTCCTCCAATCGGCCACGCCCCTTAAACTTGACCACGCCCCCACAAGAGCAGCCACTCCCCCAATCTAGCCACACCCCCAGAAATCCAGCCACACCCTCCCAAACTTGGCCACGCCCCAATGAACATCACCCAACAACTGACCACGCCCCCCCAAATGGCCACACCCCTGACCACGCCCAGTGACGCAATGACCCCTCCATGGCTGGACCTCTTGACCAAGGGTTGACCCTTGACCTCTCCAAGGTTTGACCCCTTGACCATGGCTTGACCTCTTGGCCAAGGGTCAATCCAATGACCCAACCATGGCTTGACCCCTTGACCATGGCTTGACCTCTTGGTCAAGGGTCAATCCAATGACCCAACTGTGGCTTGACCCCTTGACCCCTCCATGTTTGACCTCTTGACCTCTCCATGGCTTGACCCAATGACCCAACCATGGCTTGACCCCTTGACCATGGCTTGACCTCTTGGCCAAGGGTCAATCCAATGACCCAACCGTGGCTTGACCCCTTGACCATGGCTTGACCTCTTGGCCAAGGGTCAATCCAATGACCCAACCATGGCTTGACCCCTTGACCATGGCTTGACCTCTTGGTCAAGGGTCAATCCAATGACCCAACTGTGGCTTGACCCCTTGACCCCTCCATGTTTGACCTCTTGACCTCTCCAAGGGTTTGACCCTTGACCCAACCAAGGTTTGACCCCTTGACCATGGCTTGACCTCTTGGCCAAGGGTCAATCCAATGACCCAACCGTGGCTTGACCCCTTGACCATGGCTTGACCTCTTGGTCAAGGGTCAATCCAATGACCCAACCGTGGCTTGACCCCTTGCCCCTCCATGTTTGACCTCTTGACCTCTCCATGGCTTGACCCAATGACCCAACCATGGCTTGACTCCTTGACCATGGCTTGACCTCACCACCAAGGGTCAATCCAATGACCCAACCATGGTTTGACCCCTTGACCTTCCAAGGTTTGACCCCTTGACCAAGGGTCAATCCAATGACCCCCCCATGTTTGACCTCTTGACCCCTCCATGTTTGACCTCTTGACCACTCCATGGCTTGATCTCTTGACTCCTCCATGGCTTGACCTCTTGACCTTCCAAGGTTTGACCACGGCTTGGCCAAGGGTCAATCCAATGACCCAACCATGGCTTGACCCCTTGTCCATGACTTGACCTCTTGACCCCTCCATGGTTTGACCTCTTGACCTCTCCATGGCTTGACCACAGCTTGACGTCTTGACCTTCCAAGCATTGATCCCTCCATAGCTTGACCCAATGGCCATGGTTTGACCTCTTGACCTTCCACTGGTTGACTCAATGACCCCTCCATGGCTTGACCTCTTGACCAAGAGTTGACCCTTGACCTTTCCATGGGCTGACCATGGCTTGACCTCTTGACCCTTCATGGCTTGACCAAGTGACCCAGCTGTGGCTTGACCCCTTGACCATGGCTTGACCTCTTGACCAAGGGTCAGTCCAATGACTCAACCATGGCTTGACCCCTTGACCTCTCCATGGTCTGACCTCTTGACCCAACCATGGCTTGACCTCTTGACCCCTCCGTGTTTGACCTCTTGACCTTCCAAGGTTTGACCCCTTGGCCAGGGGTCAATCCAATGACACAACCATGGCTTGACCCCTTGACCCCTCCATGGTTTGACCTCTCCAAGGCTTGACCTCTTGACCCCTCCATGGTTTGACCCCTTGACCAAGGGGTTGACCCTTGACCCCTCCATGTGTTGAGCCCTTGACCTCTCCATGGTCTGACCTCTTGACCTTTTGACCTCTTGACCAAGGGTTGACCCTTGACCCCTCCACGGGTTGACCATGAGTTGACCTCTTGACCCTTTGACCATGGTCTGACCTCTTGACCTCTCCACAGCTTGACCTTTTGACCTCTTGACCAAGGGTTGACCCTTGACCCCTCCACGGGTTGACCATGAGTTGACCTCTTGACCCAATGACCATGGCTTGACCTCTTGACCCTTTGACCACGGTCTGACCTCCTGACCCCTCCATGGCTTGACCTTTTCTTGACCTCTTGACCTCATCTTGACCCCTTGACCCCTCCATGGTTTGACCCCTTGACCTTCCCAGCACTGACCCCTCCATAGCTTGACCCAATGACCCCAGTGCCACCCCAGTGTCACCTAGTGCCACCCCAGTGTCACCCCAGAGTCACCT
>NW_024518164.1:0-283 GCF_017590135.1 Pyrgilauda ruficollis
CTCTGGGGTTAAGCTGAGCACAGTCCCTTGAGGCAACCCTGCACTCTGGCTCTGTCTGGGTTTGGGATTTTGTTGTGCTGCTGCCTCTGGAGCAGGAGCCGAGATGTGGGACAAGCCCAAGAAAGGCAAGGCCGGGCTCTGGCAGCTCCTGCGTCACCGAGACCTGCCCAGTGTCACCCACTCCGTGCTGGGACAGCCCTGGAATCCACTGGCGGGCCCAAAGACAGCAGCATTTCCCCTCCCACTGCCATGTGCTGCAGCCTTGGGAATAACTCACCTTTTT
>NW_024518165.1:0-283 GCF_017590135.1 Pyrgilauda ruficollis
TTTTTTTGTTACAAAGAGGAAAAAGTTACTTGTGAAGGTTGAATTAATTCAGTTACTTATATAGTTGGCATACCATTTTCTTCTTTACTTTTATGAGTAAATATTGAGGAAAGTTGTATGTAACATTGTAAAGATGAATTATGAATTTGGTTGGTTCCATGCTTCCACTTTGGCTGGATAGTGACACCTTTAGATGAAGCTGAAAACAAGTTTATGACTTCCCATTTTCAGGTTTGGATTTTGGCTCCTTTTCTGTCCTGAAACCCCTTATTTTCCAATGTAC
>NW_024518166.1:0-283 GCF_017590135.1 Pyrgilauda ruficollis
CGCCCCGAGCGCACCCGCGCACCCGGCCCCGCCCCCGCGCGCGCCGCCGCCGCGTCACGTGGCGCCCGCAGGAGCCAATGGGGAGGGAACAGACGGCGGAGGGGGCGTGGTCTAGCGTGGGTATGGGCGGGGCTGGATAAGGGGCGGGGCTTGTGTGAGTGGGCGGGGCCAATGGGTGAGGGGAGAGTGAGGGAAGGGGAAAAGGGAAAAGGGAAAAAGGGAAAAGGGAAAGGGGAAAGAAATGGAACAAGAGGCGCTGGAGCACCTCTGCTGTGGAAACAGG
>NW_024518167.1:0-283 GCF_017590135.1 Pyrgilauda ruficollis
GGTGGCAGACAGGTGACAGCGGTGACATAGGTGACAGACAGGTGACAGGCAGGTGACAGGTGACAGGTGAGAGGCGGGCGGCAGCGGCGCGTACCTGGCGGGTGGTGGTTGGCCGCATAGCCCTGCAGCGGGTGCGGGGCTCCGTAGGGCTGCCGGTGCAGCAGGTCGGGGTCCGGGTGCGACCCCCGCGAGCCCCCGTACACCAGGCTGGGGACAGGGACACGCGTGTCACACGGGGCTGCCACACCCCCACCTCAACACCCCCCGTACACCAGGCTGGGGA
>NW_024518168.1:0-283 GCF_017590135.1 Pyrgilauda ruficollis
CCCCTTGCCAGCTCCATTCCCTTCCCTCCAGCCCCTCACATTTTCTGTCTCTGATCAGGGCTGTCCATTACGGACAAACCCCTCACCCCAAAGCTCCCTTTGCTCATGGCATTCCCTCTGGCTTAGGAAGGAACAGGCTGATGTTTTCCTGCCTCAGCTCAGCTGTTCCAGGCTGCTCAGCCCTGCAAAGCCAAGCACCAGAACTGTCCCAAAAGAGGGAAAAAGGAAAAGGGAGGGAATGTCACAATGGGATGCAAAATGTGAACCATTCTCCTGCACCTTT
>NW_024518169.1:0-283 GCF_017590135.1 Pyrgilauda ruficollis
AAGGGCTTATGAGTTGAGATAAGGACTTCAACTCTGAGGGCAAAACAGGTCCAAATTTAAAGCTATAAGGTAAATTATCATTAACAGAGTCAGAGTAGGATAATCCTATTGATCCCATTGTTCCCACTGATACCATTGATACCATTGATAGCATTGATCCCATCCCATCCCATTGATGACATTCATGTGATCCCATACCATCCACCCCATCCCATTGATCCCAATGTAAAATGAGCCTTTAAAACCCTTCCCCCCCCCCCAACCTCCCCAGCCCCTCCCTCTT
>NW_024518170.1:0-283 GCF_017590135.1 Pyrgilauda ruficollis
GGGGGGAGCGCGGCGGGCGGCGGCGCTGCCCGGCCCCGGCCCCGCTGGTGGCCGGGACGGCCCCGCGCCGCCTCACATGGACCCGCCGGGCGAGCCATGTGCGCGCTGTGTTTACGTTCCGCGCGGCGCGCCCGCTCATTGGCCGCGCGGGGCGGTGACGCGCGCATTGCATAATAGCGGCGGGGCGGCGGCGCGGGGCGGCGGGCGGCGCGGACACGTGAGGCGCGCGGGCGGCCGCTGTTTTGGTGACCTACATTCGGGGCGGCGGCGGCGGCGGGGGCGC
>NW_024518171.1:0-283 GCF_017590135.1 Pyrgilauda ruficollis
CAGAGCTTTCTCTTCTCCAGGCTGAAACCTTTTCTGGTAGGACAGAGAAGCTGCTGGACACAAACACCCAGCAGAGCTGGGAGAATCCAGGGGGTCCTGTTTTTCCTTCATGAAGCCATAGGGCTGTGGAAGAGCCTTGCCCATGGGTTCTGCTGCCTGGTGTCTCTTAGAGCTGTCATTCTCCTGACAATGGTTACCCAAGCTGGCTGTTTAGCAGGAGGCAGGGCTGGGAATGCTCTCTTTACTCCCAGGAGTCAGAGAATGATGCACTCCAGTCATTCCT
>NW_024518172.1:0-283 GCF_017590135.1 Pyrgilauda ruficollis
ATCTGAGGGGTTTTAGGGGGGCTTAGGGTTGGTTTGAGGGGTTTTGGGGGGGTCTCAGGGTGCTGCAGGGGGGTTTTGGGGGTGTCTGAGAGGATTTTGGTAGGGACTTGGGGTCCAGGGAGGGTCTGGACCCCCAAAGGTCCTGCCCAGGGAGGGTCTGGACAGGATTTTGGGATTGGTTTAGGGGTGCTGCAGGGGAATTTGGGGAGGACTTGGGTGGGGTTTGGGTGTATCTGATGGGTTTTGGGCAGTTTGGGTGGGTCTGGGGGGGGGTTGGGGTTGT
>NW_024518173.1:0-283 GCF_017590135.1 Pyrgilauda ruficollis
TTTTTTTTTTTTTTGTTCCTATCTGTGCAAAGTGGATGTAAAGTGCTGCCAGCTTTTGAATGCCAACATTTTTACAGTCTTTACACTTGAGTTTTGTGTTGATCTAGTGAACAACCATATGGGTCCTGGGCTCAGGGATGTGATACCAATGGTTAGCTTCCATAACTCTTAATAAAAATAGTAATAGCAATAATATTAAAAATTACAATAAAAATAAAAATCACCTCTCCACCCTCCAAACCCAAGAGTCATTGAAAGGAGTAAAGCTCCTTTTTTCAGTCTG
>NW_024518174.1:0-2779 GCF_017590135.1 Pyrgilauda ruficollis
TCCCCCCCAGCGAGGTGAGACCGGGGGACCGGGGGGACCGGGGGGGCTGGGTTATACTGGGAATGGACTGGGTTATACTGGGGGGACTGGGAGGAACTGGGATGGACTGGAATGGACTGGGAGGGACTGCGATGGCACGCCGAACACACCAATGTCCCCATGTCCCCTGTCCTCAGTGTCCCCAGGTGCTGTCCCCAGCTGTCCCCTCAGGTGCTGTTCTGCATGCTGAACACACCGATGTCCCCAGTGTCCCCAGTGTCCCTGCTGTCCCCAGGTGCTGTCCCCAGTGTCCCCAATGTCCCTGCTGTCCCCAGGTGCTGTCCCCAGTGTCCCCAATGTCCCTGCTGTCCCCAGGTGCTGTCCCGTGTCCCTGCTGTCCCCAGGGGCTGTCCCCAGTGTCCCCAATGTCCCTGCTGTCCCCAGGTGCTGTTCTGCACGCTGAACACGCCCCAGGTGGACATGGAGAAGCTGCTGGGCGGGCAGATCGGCCTCGAGGATTTCATCTTCGCGCACACGCGCGGCCGCCAGAAGGACGTGCAGGTGCTGAAATCCGAGGAGGCGCTGGGGCTCACCATCACCGACAACGGCGCGGGCTACGCCTTCATCAAGGTGAGACACACCTGGCCAGGTGAGACACACCTGGGGACACACCTGGGGACACACCTGGGGAGGTGAGACACACCTGGGGATAGGTGAGGCACACCTGGGAACACACCTGGGACAGAGCTGGGGCTCACCATCACCGACAACGGCGCGGGCTACGCCTTCATCAAGGTGAGACACACCTGGGGATAGGTGAGACACACCTGGGGACACACCTGGGGACAGGTGAGACACACCTGGGGATAGGTGAGACACACTGGGGACACACCTGGGGAGGTGAGACACACCTGGGGATAGGTGAGACACACTGGGGACACACCTAGGGACAGGCGAGACACACCTGGGGATAGGTGAGACACACCTGGGAACAGCCCTGGGGCTCATCACACTGACAATGGAGCGGGATACGCCTTCATCAAGGTGAGACACACCTGGGAACACGCCTGGGACCACACCTGGGCAGGTGAGACACACCTGGGGACACACCTGGGGACACCTGTGACAGCAGGGTGGGGGCAGTGGCACAGTGCTGGGGCTCACCATCGCTGACAACAGGTGACCTCAGGTGTGACCCAGGTGTGACCCAGGTGACTGAGATGACCCCAGGTGTGACCCCGCTGTGCCCCTGTCCCCAGCACATCCGGAAGGGCTGGGTGATGGCACACACACCCCAGGTGTCCCCAGGTGTCCCCAGCCCCCCAGGTGTCCCCAACCCCCCCGGGTGACTCAGGTGTCCCCAGGTGTGACCCAGATGTCACCCAGGTGTCCCCCCTGTCCTCAGCGGATCCACGAGGGCTCGGTGATGGCACGCACGCCCCAGGTGCTGCCCCGCCGGCACCGCTTCCAGCTGCAGCTGACCGAGCCCTGGAGGGACTGGGGTGCGTGCTGGGAGCACTGGGAGGGACTGGGGGGGACTGGGAGCGCTGGGCTGTACTGGGGGGTGTCCGAAGGTGCCCCCCACAACGGAGACCCCCTGTGTCCCTGCTGTGACCCCCCCTCATCCCCTGTGACCCTCCCTGTGCCCTGTGTCCCCTCTCTGTCCCCTGTGTTCCCGTTGTGACCCGATGTCCCTGTGTGACCCGCTGTTCCCTGTGTCCCCTGTGTGTCACTGTGTCCCCGGTGTGACCCGCTGTCCCGTGTCCCCGGTGTGTCACCCCGCTGTCCCCGGTGTGACTCGTTGTCCCCTGTGTCCCCTGTGTGTCCCCGGTGTGTCACTCTGTGTCCCCTGTGTCCCCTGTGTCACCCCTGTGTCCCCTGTGTGTCCCCGCTGTCCCCTGTGTGCCCGGTGTGTCACTGTGTCACTGTGTCCCCTGTGTCCCTGATGTGTCACTGTGTCCCCGGTGTGACCGCTGTCCCCTGTGTGTCCCCCGTGTGTCCCCTGTGTCCCCCGTGTGTCACTGTGTCCCCCCAAAAACTCCCCAAACTATCCCCTAGAGACCCTAAAACATCCCCTGAGACCCCAAAACTGGCCATGCTGCAGGAGCAGGTATGGCCCAAAACACCCCAAAATCACCCCAAAATATCCACGGGAACCCCAAAACATCCCCTAGAGACCCCAAAACCCACCCTGGGGACCCTAAAAGAGGCCACACTGCTGGAGCAGGTATGGACCCCAAAACCAGCCCAAAACAGCCCAGGGAAACCAAAAATCCTCCTGGGACCCCCCCAAAATCCCCTTGGGACCCCCCAAATCGGCCCAGGACCCTCGGGGACCCCCCAAAATCCCCCAAAATCCCCAAACCCCCGCAGCCGTCGGCGTTCGAGGAGCGCGCGGTGGCCAAGGTGGACGATCTGCTGGAGAGCTACATGGGCATCCGGGACAGCGAGCTGGGTGAGCCCCCCGAAACCTGGCACCCCAAAATCTGGGACCCCAAAAAACCCCCTGGGATCACCCCGAAAACCCCCTGGGATCACCCCGAAAAATCCCCCGGGATTATCCCAAAAAACCCCCTGGGATCACCCCGAAAAACCCCTGGGATCACCCCAAAAAACCCCCCGGCGTTATCCCAAAAAACCACCGGGATCACCCCGAAAACCCCCTGGGATCACCCAAAAAAAACCTCCAGGAGCTCCATGGGCATCCAGGACAGTGAGCTGGGGGAGCTCCCCAAAACCCCGGGAACCCCAAAATCTGGGACACCAAAAACACCCCTGGGATCACCCCAAAAACCCCCTG
>NW_024518175.1:0-283 GCF_017590135.1 Pyrgilauda ruficollis
CCATCCAAAAGGGAATATTCCCAATTTTCAGGCTGGAGGTCTCCCTGACAGGGGGAATATGGAATACCAGTTTGTCCCAGTTTGTCCAGTCTCCAGCAGCATTTTAACCCTTCTGCAGGTGGGACAGACCAAGCCCTGCAAAGCAACATCCCAAAAAATGCCACTGAGCACCCCCCAGGTGACCTGGAGAGGAGGGGACAGGAGACCAGGGACACAGCGTCATGCTCACAGCCAGCACTAATGTCATTCATTAATTAATTAAAAATTAACCAGGGAAAATTTC
>NW_024518176.1:0-283 GCF_017590135.1 Pyrgilauda ruficollis
GGTAAGAGATAGTGAGGCGCGGGAACAGATCTAGGAAGGAAAGCCAGCGCGCTAACTTGCCACGGATAGGTTTGTCGGCGTTAAGACGCGTGAGATATTGGAGAGCTTGATGATCGGTGTAGACGGTGACTTCTGAAGTGATGAGAAGCTGCTTCCAGCGCTCAAGAGCACGAATAATCGCAAGCAACTCTTGTTCGTAGGTGGAATAGCGCATTTCCACGTCTGTGAGTCGATGGCTAAGAAAACCGAGAGGTTTTCCTTCTTGTTCGAGGACAGCACCGAT
>NW_024518177.1:0-283 GCF_017590135.1 Pyrgilauda ruficollis
TGTCTGAGGGGTGTTCAGGTGCACTCTACGTTTTTGTCCAGGTCACAGCATGCCATGGGGCTTTTCCCACACCTCTCAGCCAGGATACCTGTAAGGCCTTAACGTGCTTAGGACACATTTTGTGTTTCGTGTGTATCTCAGCTGCTTTCTGTTCATCTCTTGAAGGTTTCAGCGTGGACCTGGGCCTGATGAAGAGCCTTCCCCCCAGGCAAAGCGTGGCGTTTGACGTGTGCTTTGAAAGTGCCCAGCGGCCACAGGGTGACGTGGATGTGCTGCTGCCCAT
>NW_024518178.1:0-283 GCF_017590135.1 Pyrgilauda ruficollis
GCAGTGGGAGGGGGACTGGGGGGGGACAGGGAGGGATGGGGAGGGACTGGTGGGGACTGGGAGGGACTGGGAGAAGGATTGGGACCAAATTGGGAGGGATTGGGAAGCACTGGGAGGGACTGGGGGGCACTGGGAGCCACCATGAGGGGCTGGGAGAGGGATTGGGAGAGGGATTGAAGGGGGTTGGGAGGAACTGGGAGAGGATTACGAGGGGCTGGGGGATACTGGGGGGACTGGGAGCGACTGGGAGGGGGATTGGGAGGGACTGGGGGCAGTGGGAGGG
>NW_024518179.1:0-283 GCF_017590135.1 Pyrgilauda ruficollis
ATTGACCAAAAATGGAGACAAAATTGGCCCAAAATTGAACTAAAAATTGAGTCAAAACTGGCATGCAATTGAGCCACAATTGTCCTGAAAGTGACATTAAATTGGTCCAAAATTGGCCCAAAATTCACCAAAAGTTGCCCTAAAATTGACCAAAAACGGAGACAAAATTGGCCCAAAATTTGCCCTAAAATTGGCCCAAAATTGATGTAAAATTGGAAGACATTGGATCAAAATTGAGCCACAATTGGCCCAAAATTGACACAAAAATTGAGCCAAAATTGGC
>NW_024518180.1:0-283 GCF_017590135.1 Pyrgilauda ruficollis
TATTTATATTATTTGTATTTATGTTTTTATACTTATAAATATAATATGGTTCCTAAGTAAGACAGTGATAAAATCAAATACTCCTTAATCCAGTTACCATTGAGAGGTTTGGATTGGGGCTGCTTTAATCGACATAAGAGTCCCAAAATTAGGCTGAACAAAGGCAGGAAATGAAATGGGAAGACAAACTGAGGGGGGGCCTCATCCTCAATGACAGCACCAAAGCTGCCATTGGCAGTGCTGCTCTAAGAAGATGCTGCTGTTCCATAGACACAGAATCCCA
>NW_024518181.1:0-283 GCF_017590135.1 Pyrgilauda ruficollis
TGACCGCCCCGACAGCGGCACACAATGATTCCCCTCAATTGGCCCTTAGTAATTTTACACCTCAAAAACTGGTTTTTTACCATTCCTCTACATCCTGATGATGCACTTCAGTTTGCCTTTTCTGTGCCAGTTGATATCACTGAGCTGCTGGATTCCTTAAGCAGGACACTCATTTCAATATTCCCTCTCTTTTCCCACAGTATTTATAGCTTTAATTCCCTACAGACCTCAATTCTGCCTCCAAAAATCAATAACAAGCTCCCACCCAATCAGGGGGCCCTGG
>NW_024518182.1:0-283 GCF_017590135.1 Pyrgilauda ruficollis
AAAAATATACCCCGGAAATGCCCCAAAGTACCCCAAAATACACCCCCCAAAATGCCCCAAAGTACCCCAAAAGTATACCCTAGAAATGTCCCAAAAATACCCCAAAAATAAACCCCAGAAATGCCCCAAAATGCCCCAAAAATATACCCTGGAAATGATCCAAAATGCCCCAAAATGCTCCCCCAAAAATGCCCCAAAATTTCCCAAAAACACCCCAAAAATATACCCCAGAAATGATCCAAAATGTTCCCAAAATCCCCAAAAATATACCCCGGAAATGCCC
>NW_024518183.1:0-283 GCF_017590135.1 Pyrgilauda ruficollis
GAGCTCAGTATTGAGGGAGGAGGATGCAGAGCAGAAGATTGTACCCATGGACTGCAGGAAAGTTAACTTTACCCTCTTAAGGGATCATCTGGGAACAATCCCATGAGAACAGGTCCTGCAGGGAAGAGGGGTCCAAGAGATTGGCTGATGCTCAAGGATCACTTTCTCCCAGCTCAGGAATGTCACTTGTCTCTGACAACATCCACATAGGCAAATGAGGAAGCATGGACTGGAAGGGTGGACAGAAAGGTGGATCGAGAACTGGCTGAACAGCAGATCCCAG
>NW_024518184.1:0-283 GCF_017590135.1 Pyrgilauda ruficollis
TGTCCTGTCTTTCCCAGCCTGGAATTTGTGTGTGTGTCTGTGAAATACAAAGCTGTTTCGTGTCAGGTACATACAGATAAGTGTGTATCTGTGATTGTGACACGTGTGGAAACCAACTATGGGACAGTTATAAAGACAATTCTAATAAATAACTGAGGAAGTAAAGCATGGAAGAAGGCCTTTGAACCTATCCTTTGTTTGCAATTAACCTTTATAAGTCTTAACTTGATTTGGGAGCATTCGAATTAAAGCTTTGAGGATGTTGCTGTTTGACAGGAACCTT
>NW_024518185.1:0-3586 GCF_017590135.1 Pyrgilauda ruficollis
TGGAAGACTGGTAAGGAGGACTGTAAATCACTCAAATGACCTTGCAGCTGGGAATAACCCTTGACAAGGCAGTGATCCCCTGGCACAGGCTGAGTTTAAGGGAGACCACATCTCTAATACTGCACCTCTGCCCAGGTGTTACATTGGGGACCCCACAAGGAGCAAGGTAACAGAAACAAATCTACTCCTTGTGCTCTGACTGGGAGTTTGTGCCAGCCTGTGCTGACTCACACACTCTGGTCCAACATTAGCAGTAAAGGACACCAGCAGGATCTGCACTGCAAGTAGAAAGTTGATGGGGAAAATATCCACTGCTCTGTAATGTGAAAACTGAAGCTGAACTGTACCTTATCACCTTCTTTGCAAAAAAATCTTCATCCAGGTTCACTCTCTGCTTTTCTGCATTAACAGGAATGAATCAGGTTAGATTTTGGCAAACAACTGAGACAGTGTATATGTGCACCAGTTCACTGCACAACAACAAACTGTTCCTATCGAGTCTACACACAAAGCCAGTCAAAGCTGAGGGCAGCAACATCCTGGAAATAGTCTGGAAAGCTCTGGACGAATAGAGAATCACAGAACAGCTGGGGCTGCAAGGGAGGACTGGACATCACCGGCCCTGTGCTCCTGCATGAAGCAGGCTCAGCCAAAGCAGGTTGCCAAGGGCCCTGTCCAGGCAGCCTGAGCATCTCCAGGCACAGAAACTCAGCCATGGCTCTGGGCAGCCTCTCTAGCGCTTGATCATCCTCAACATCAAAACAGGCTTTTCTCGTGTCTGAACAGTATTTCCTGTGGTTCTCTAAAATATTATTGAGCAAAATTACAAGTGTATTCTCAAAAGATTTCCAACAGAAATGGAACAGTTGGAGATAAAAAATGGAACTAATCAGATCTTCGCTAGATGTGAGCTGCATTCTTCTCCCACAGCCACTGAGGCTGTGTCAGACTAAATGAAACCAGAAGTGAATAAACTGCAGACCATACAAGTAAAACCTGACTTCCATTTAAGCCTATAATGGCATTTACAGTCAAACTAGGGGTTAGTAACTGAACCTTCCAGTTCTTATCTGCTTTAATTGAGCAGTTCTACTGAAAGCAACAAGGCTATTGCCATTTGAAGATGAAGCTGATACATTCCTTTGCCAAATCTCAGCATTTCAAGAGCATCTCAGCTCGGCACTGCCCTTCATTGTATGCAAAATAGTGTAAAGATTATTTCTAAGTGAGTTACTGAAACAGCATGTATAGGGATCCTGAGAGGTATCTTTTAACAGAAACATTAAATTACATCTCAAATTTATCAAGAAAGAGAACTGCCACTGAACCATTTTATTTCTCTTAGCAGCAAAACTGACTTTAGCTGGAATTCTGAGAGCACTGGAAGGGAACAGCTGTCACTAAAAACATCTCATCTGTCCCCTGTCAGTCCAGCAAGCCACCACTGTCCACTTTCACACTTTTTGTCCTGGGACAACATATCCCTTCCACTGCGTCCTGGCACCATTCCCCTCAGCTCCATCTCCCCTCTCACCACCTCCTCACACACTGTACACCAGACCCCAACCCATCAATTTTGTATGGCCACAGACCCTCTCTTTCACAGAATCACAGAATCATTTAAAATGGGAAAAACTTCTGAGATCGAGTCCAGCCTATGAACCAACATCACCCTGTCAGCCATACCATGGCACTGGGCGCCACGTCCAGCCAGGGACAGGAACACCAGCATCTCCCTGGTGGGCAGTCCCTTCCAGTGCCTGAGAATCCTTTCTGCTGCTCACACACAGAAGAGGTAAAGAACTCTAAGCATGAATGTACATTTCTTTGAATGTCATATTTATTTCCTTTTTGACACAGAACAGCTGATCTGCTCTGCTAACTAACAGATTAAGTTTTACTTACTCATTCTGTATTTACTTGAAAAAAAAGGTGGATTTCTGATGACAAGCCCTACCGATTGAAACTTAAATTAGGTTTTCTCTTTTTATTTACTACCATTTTACAACTAAATCTGAAACCTTTATTACATCTGCCACCACCTGATGTTCCTGCTACAGTACAGAAACTACACTATACAAATACAAACCTGAGTTTATGTTTGATACAGAACAACAGATACAGAACAACAGCAATAAAAGCACTGGACAGATTTAAAAACTGCTATTTGAGTTTATACTTCCCAGCAGGAACTCCAGTCAAACGATGATCCATCCACAAGCCTAATAGGAATTTTTCCATGGCTTCAGGTCAGGCTCAGCGGGAATACTTTAAGCATTGGAAGAGAAAGGGGAAAACTCCCAACCCTCTGCTCTGCCTGGCCCTAGCATGGCATGGATGGCATTCTGTGTCCAGTTCTGGACTCCTCAGTACAAAGACAAGGAGCTGATGGAGAGGATCCAGTGGCAGCCATAAAGATGATGAGGACTCTGGAGCATCTCTCTTATAAAAAGAGGCTGTGATATCTGGGCCAGATTAGTCTGGAGAATACTGGGAGGGGGATCTCATTAATGCACACAATTATTTCCAAGGTGAGTGCCAAGAGGGTGGTCCAGACTCTTCAGTGCTACCCACCAATAGGATGAGGAGCCGTGGCCATACACTAAAACCTAAGAAGTTCCACCTCAACATGAGGAAAAACAATGAGGGTGGCGGAGCACTGCAACAGCTTCCCACGGACGTCGTGGACTCTCCCCCTTTGGAGACATCCCAAACCCACCTGGATGTGTTCCTCTGTCACCTGCTCCAGGTGACTCTGCCTTGGCAGGGAGACTGCACAGGGTGATCTCAACCCGACCGATTCTGAATCAATTCTGTGATTCAGTTTCCCACACACCCCAGCCGCTCCCACACCTCCCCCGCTCTCCCACAAGCCGCGGGGGTCCTGCCCCTGTCCCCGGCGTCTTCCCACAGTGCCAGCCGGACACGCCGCGGGCCCATCCCTCCCTCCGCGGGTGTGCCCTGCCTCCAGCCCCCAGTGACCCCTGCGTCCTCCACACGGCCACCTCACGGATCTCCCTGACCCCAGGCCGCCCCACAGACCCACCGCGGCCGCCTCGTCGCTGCTGTTGCTAGCGCCTACTCCGCCGCCGCCGCGCCCCGTCCCGCCGGCAATGGCCGCCACCGGCCGCCCCTTCCGGCCGCCATTTCGCCCTCACCCGTCATGGAGGCGCAGCATTGCCCTCTCCCGACATGGCGGGGCTGCAGCTGCGCCGGACGCCGGCGCCCTCACCCGCACCAAAGATGGCGGTGCGGGCGGAGCCACCCCCCCACCCGCGGCGCCCGCCCCTAGATGGAGCCGTGTCCCGGCCGGACGGGCCGGGAAGGGTGTCGGGGGTGCTTGATGTGGGCTAAACGTTCTGTGCCTGCCGTAGTGTGGCAGCAGGGTCGGAGCAGTGATTGTCCCCCTGCATTCGGCACTGGAGAGGCCACTGCTCCCCTCCAATAGCGAGGATGTTCTGCTTTCCTCCCTGTTCTTTGAAGATTAATTGTGTGAATTGTGCAGAGACAACACAGCAGATAAGGGAAAACAACAAAAATCTGAGTGGTAAGGAGAGAAAGGAATTAATAATACTTGTATTAATAC
>NW_024518186.1:0-283 GCF_017590135.1 Pyrgilauda ruficollis
ACCCCGTGCCCACCCCGTGCCCACCCCATGTCCACCCTGTGTCCACCCCGTGCCGCGTGCAGGACGAAGGACGGCGTGGAGCTGACCCGCGAGGAGACCTTCAAGTACCGCTTCAAGAAGGACGGCAAGAAGCACTTCCTGATCCTCAACGAGGCCACCAAGGAGGACACCGGCCGCTACCGCATCATGACCAACGGCGGCGAGGCCGAGGCCGAGGTCATCGTGGAAGGTCAGAGCTCCTCCGGGCTCCGGGAGGTGTTTGAGGGAACGTTCTGGAGATCCC
>NW_024518187.1:0-283 GCF_017590135.1 Pyrgilauda ruficollis
TTTAGAGGGGTTTTACACCTCTTGCACACTCATTGCACACTCATTGGTCCGCCCTGGGGCCTTGCACACTCGTCACAAACCCTTTAAAGGATTTGCACACTCATTAACCCCTTTAAAGGGTTTGCACCCCTTGCACACTCACGGAACATTCCGGAGCCTTGCACGCTCGTCACAAACCATTTAAAGGATTTGCACACTCATTAAACCCCTTTTAAAGGGTTTTTGCACGCCCCTTGCACACCCATTGCACACTCATGGAACCTTCCGGAGCCTTGCACGCTCA
>NW_024518188.1:0-283 GCF_017590135.1 Pyrgilauda ruficollis
CCCAGTCCATCCCAGTCTCTCTCCCCAGTGACGCTGTGGTGTCCCAGGTCCTGGACGAGCTGGGGCTGAACCTGACCGAGGAGCTGGCCAGTGAGCGAGGATTTTGGGGATTTTGGGGGGATTTTTGGGAGGATTTTGGGGGGTTTTGGGAGGATTTTGGGACAGTTTTGGGGGATATTGGGGTATTTGGGAGGATTTTGGGGGATTTGTGGGGGATTTTGGGGTAAACTGGGTGGGATTTTGGGATAATGGGATTTTTGGGCTAATCTGGGTGGGATTTGGG
>NW_024518189.1:0-283 GCF_017590135.1 Pyrgilauda ruficollis
TGCCTGGGCTGACCCATAGCACCCAGTTTATGTAGCAAAGCTTCAGCTTCGGGTGAGCTGAGGGGCTGTTTGCAAGGTGCAGTTGGCTCATCCTGAAATGGACTCTCCTGAGCACAGTGGGGCAAGGAATGGCACAAAAAGCTGAGAAGTTTTGCCTCCCATCCCTTTGTTTTTCCTGCTCTGGCTACATGATAGCTTTTCCCTGTGCCATGCCAAGGCAGCTGGTCTGCCTGGGCGTCGCTTGCCTGCTGTTGTGGGGCCCATCCCATCCCATCCCATCCCA
>NW_024518190.1:0-283 GCF_017590135.1 Pyrgilauda ruficollis
TCCCAATATCCCATCTAAATCTCCCCTACTTCCATTTAAATTACTACAACCAAGAACCAAAACAATCCCAGGGGCCATGAGCCCAGCCTGGCATTCAATTCCTCTCCTTCCCCAGGGGTGTAAAGTTCACAAACAGATTAAAAGCAAGTAAAGCAATAAATCAGCCTTCTATGAAACACTGGGTGTCAACAACAGTGACCTGAACAGTCATCAAAACGTGGTCACATTGCTCATATGGGACATCAGCAGCTTCATCTCCCTGCTTTGGGCTGGAAGGGGCCTC
>NW_024518191.1:0-283 GCF_017590135.1 Pyrgilauda ruficollis
CCCTGACCCCCCGTTTCCCCCCCAGCGGCGGGGCAGATCCCGGCCACGGCGCTGCTGCCCACCATGACCCCGGACGGGCTGGCGGTGACGCCCACGCCGGTGCCCGTGGTCGGCAGCCAGATGACGCGGCAGGCGCGGCGCCTCTACGTGGGCAACATCCCCTTCGGCATCACCGAGGTGCTGGGACACATCTGGGGAAATTCGGGATTTTAGGGGTTATTTGGGGTTTTATTTGGGGTTTTATTTGGGATTTTTAGGGGTTATTTGGGGTTATTTGGGGTTA
>NW_024518192.1:0-282 GCF_017590135.1 Pyrgilauda ruficollis
AGAAGGGTGCCATCAGGCAGTGCCTGCCCTCGTTACTCCCCCGCAGCCCTTGCAGCTGCTTTCACCCCAGGCCAAGGCGGCTGCTGCCAGTGGGGCTCAGGCGATGCAGCCCGGCCGTACCCAGGATCCCGACGCGGAGCGGAGCACGAGCCTGCGGCCGCCGGGCCTTCAGCGCCTTGAGGTGCTGCAGACGGTTCCAGATGGCCTGCTCTGCCTTCTCCCTGGGGAGCCAGCACAACGGGGTATTCCAGCTGCTGCTCTTGCACAGAGCCCCAGCCTAAG
>NW_024518193.1:0-282 GCF_017590135.1 Pyrgilauda ruficollis
CAATCCAAGCCATTCCATTATTCCCCACTGCACACAGCAGACATGTCTCTTGTGTCTTAGCACGTGGCTAAGTTGTGGGCAGCTGAATTATTTCTTTTCCTCAAAATCATAAACTTTTTATGTAGAGTCATTACTGTGCTCAGAAGAAGGATTAAGGTACTCTGCAGTGAATGAATTTGAAAGCTTCTATAAGCCATGTACTTCATACATAGGCATTCTTCTATATCAGTATTAGGAGAGCTGAGTTTATAAATAATCAGTGCTTGTCACAGCCATAATAGC
>NW_024518194.1:0-282 GCF_017590135.1 Pyrgilauda ruficollis
GGACACTGGGGACATTTGGGGACACTGAAGGGACACTGGGGACACGGGGCCCGGGTGACGTCACAGCCGGGGTGACACCGAATGTGGGGCCAGGACCGGGCGGGTCCCCCCGTCCTGCTGGGGGTGGCACTGGCCTGTCCCCAACTGCCCCCAGTGTCCCCAGTGTCCCCAGTGTCCCCAGTGTCCCCAATGTCCCCAGTGTCCCAAAATGTCCCAAAATATCCCCAAATATTCCCACTGTCCCCAATCCCCTTGAATGTCCCCAATGTCCCCGCTGTCCCC
>NW_024518195.1:0-282 GCF_017590135.1 Pyrgilauda ruficollis
GGGTCCCGGGGGTCCCGGGGGGCTCCGGGGTCACCAGAGGCGGTGCTGGTGGAGGTTGCGGCTCAGCACGGAGCGAACGTCGGCCGTGAACCTGAATTTGGGGAGGGGGGGATGCAAAGTGAGACCCCCACCCCAAATAAAAATAACAACGGGAGGGTCCCGAGGGGGAAAAACCCCAAAATGGGGGGGGAAACCCCAAAATCCTCCCCAGGACACCCCCAAATCCTCCCAAATTCCAAAAACTTCTCCAGGACCGCCCAAATCCCCCCCAGACCCCCCAAA
>NW_024518196.1:0-3692 GCF_017590135.1 Pyrgilauda ruficollis
GACAGAACCAGAGGACACAGTCTCAGGATCTGTGGAACATAATCAATAAACAGTAGGGCATAACGTGTGGTGAGGGATTTGTCAGAGCTTTCCCCTAGAAGGTAGTATATATCACCCTTTCCAGCATTTATCAGGATACTGCTTGATACCTGAGGGCAGTTTATTTTAATAAAAAGCAAACCAAAGATAAAGAAAAAGGAAAAAAAAAAAAAAAAACAAAACCACAACTAAAAAAACCCCACCACTAAAAATCCCCAACCAAACAAAAAACTGCCCACCATGCTCTGTAAAACAATCAAAATTTCAATTAATCACCATGGTTGTGTAGAAAAATTTTGTATCTAGCTTCTTCCACAATTCCTCCTCAAATAAAGCAAAACTTGGTGATACAATGTGTGGGGGGCTTGCAGGGAGGAGGGTCTTGTTTTGTTTCTCTATTTCTTAACTCCTGACACTGATCTGATGATTTTCTGATATATATTGGTGCAGTTGCAAAACACAAAGCAGAAATATAATGTCTGCTGGTGGTCCTCCTTATCACACTGGATCTAACACAGAATTGTAGAATCAATTTTCTTATACATGAGGGAGAACATCAGTTGATCTGCTGACTTCAGACCTTGGCACCTTAGTCATTACAAACACAGTGAAAAGACATCACTGCTTCTTTCCAGAATGCTTGTGTTGAATGAGGCTGAGAATCTGCATGAATTCAGCGATGCAAACCATTACTAATACAAAGAAGTTATTATGGTTCTGTTACCCTTTTACAAAAGAAGCCTATACTCACTGTTGTGACCTGCCAGCTGTAATATCTGTAACCTATAGATTTCTAACTTGAATGACGATAAAATTGGTTTTCAGATGACAGTAGGACCTTTAAAAATCCATAAAATGCAAAACCAATTCATGTTACAACCTAACTATTTATATATTATTTGACATACATTATAGCCAACTGCTTTTAAAATGTGCTAAATACTTACGCTGTAAAGTTTATAGAGGAGTTCAGTTAAGTTGTAATTAGGACCACTATAACAGTATCTTGAGATGGACTGCTTGGAGCTGAGCCAGCTACCAGCTTGCAGTGCAATCTCTTAGAGTTAGTTTCATTATTGCATTTCTGTTTTAATGTAGAGAATGCAATTACAATGGAGAATGCAAAATAATTCACAAGACCCATGCTTTCATTCAATTACCTGTGCAATCCATCTTCACTAGAGACCCTCCTGCGCTTTAAACTAATGCATAAGACTTTCATGGAACCATAGAATTATTTAAGTTGCACAAGACCATTAAGATGATCAGGTTGAATTGGTAACTCAGTACCACTGTGTTCATCACTAAACCATATGGCCGGGAGCCACATCCACACGCTTTTTTAACACTTCCCAGGATGGTTATTCCACTGTTTCCCTAAGCAACCTGTTCAAATTCCTGACTACCCTTTCAGTGAAGAAACTTTTCCTAGTGTGTAATCTATACATCCCCAGACATAATTTAAGGCCATTTCTTCTCATCCTGGAATGCCCTTGTGAATAACTGCCTATAAATATATCTGTTATGTTCATAAATACCATTGGCTTTTGCTTATCAAAAGTAAAAAATAATTTTAAAAGTTAGGACAAATTTTCCATAGTTTTCTACTAGTATTTCTCCTGACACTTGCTTTATCATTTAAATTACAAAGTCATTGGATCATTACAGGTCGATAAATGAAACCATTGCTAACAAAGGAGTGTTCCAACTCTGCTTAAGCTCTGTGTCAGCATAATTTAATCTTGAGGGTAGTTCACTGTTTTTAATTCAGTGGTTTTACGGTCTCTGGATATGATGCACATGTCAGCTTGTTAGATTTTGCAGTGTGTTGTTCAATAGTATATAATTTTATACAACAATAATAATAGTATAAACCCTGTTTCTGGGAAGTTTATACACTTAAAAACATACAAACCATACATCATTACCCTTTTTAAAATTAATTTACCTCTGTGCATTTGTACAGACTTCAGCCCATAAATCTCAGTTTGATGCTGAATTGATTTTTGCCTTTTTTTCTTTTATATATTCTCTATATTTTTTACACATACTTTGTATCTCTGTGGCCTCTTACTGAATTTGTAGCTAGCCCCAGTACTTTTCCCTACCTTCTCCCCACCCTGATAGGCAAACACAATCCAGAGTATCCAAGCTGAAGGTCCAAGGCCCCTGTCCTGTCTCGGTTCTTCCTGAGAGCCAAGGTTGAAACCAGCTCTTAAGACCCATATTCATAAACAAAGTTTAGTTCCTATCTGAGGGGGGAGGATTTAGAAGAGGGTTGAACTGGAAGGGAATTACCTCACCACTTATGTGTCTAATTGGGGATTTTTGCCACTTGTGCTAATTTGCTAAACTTACAAAACTGTATTCACCCTTCTGGGGGGGGGGGTGCATTTGGGCATTTTCCATATCTGCTCCTTGGAGGTCTCCAATAAAGACCAGCCTTAATACTACCTCCTATACTAATGCTATCTTGAAAGTGTGTTGTTTCATTTCTAGGTTATTTAAGGCATCAAGTTACTCTAAAAAGCCACTCCTTTGACAGTCTGCAAAAACTATTTCAGCATGCAAATTATCGCCAAAGCATAAATGTGGATGTTCTTTCTTCACGAGTACTGCCTGAAAATGAAAATTCCATTATAAAATTTTCCCTTTTAGAGGGTGTCTTAGGTTGCAAATGCAAGATGTGGTCAGGGGTGTGTATTCTATTGCCATCTGTTAGAGGTGGGGCAGTTCTCTTCTGTTAATTGGGCCACCTGTTAAAACCAGGTGCTGCAGTTTTCTTTATCTCTTCCACCTCCCTCTGGGGAGATATCTTCTGTTAATGGGCTATTGAGTGTCACTGCATGACTGATAAAATTACATCATCCCATTGTGAGATGTTCTACCCAGGGAAAGGAGCCAAGCATTCCTACCTGGATATAATCTGAGATTTGGAACACCACAGGCAGCTGCTGGATCCCCAGAAGAGCAGCTTTCTTTTCCACTGGATTCCCAGAGGAAGACCAGGCCCACTTATACCACCACTGGACCTTCAGAGGAAAACTACACCCTTCTACAGGATCACTGCTTCAACAGAACGACATCTGTCACTCCAGGAGGCCTGCAGCCACCATTTAATCAGACTGCTGCCAACACCCTGACCAACAGGGTATCAGGTCATATTCTGACTCTGCCAGCGGTGTTTTTTTTTGTTTTGTTTTTGGTTTTTTTTTTTTTGTGTTTGTTTGTTTGTTTGTTTTTGTTTTTGTGGGGTTTTTTTGTTTTGGTTTGGTTTTATTTTTTTGTTTTTTTTTTGTTTTTTTGTACTATTGCATTTTTATTTTAATTTCCCTAATAAAGAACTGTTATTCCTACTCCCATATCTTTGCCTGAGAACCCCTTAATTTCAAAATTATAATGATTCAGAGGGAGGGGGTTTACATTTTCCATTTCAAGGGAGGCTCCTGCCTTCCGTAGCAGATACCTGTATTTTCAAACTGAGACAGATTTTGCTCCCAGCCATGGGGCTCGAGGGCATCAAGGGTGAAAAAAGGAATAACAGTTATTGACTAACCTAATTCTTGTGTGCTGGATATAGAAACCTCATTAGGTGGTGTTGTAGTGTGCTTTTCATTTTATTAGTCGGTTTATGGTTTGATTTGTAATTTGGT
>NW_024518197.1:0-282 GCF_017590135.1 Pyrgilauda ruficollis
CATTAAATAGCTCTGCTTTCCCTCAAAGTCATGCACAAGCTGTATGTTAGTTACTCACAGTACTTAGGTCTTTTCTGAGTACCAAGCCTACATATCACTGCAAAGCCTGTTACATGTAGAGACTTATGGTTCTATGCTTGCTTTAGATTATCTTTTTAAAGAATCAGGGAAGTACACTGCAATCATCACAATCATCAAAATCTAGAAAAAATTTACTAATGTCAATGCCTTCTGTAGCAAAACAAACATACTGGAAGAAACACAAACAAAAACAAAACAAAA
>NW_024518198.1:0-282 GCF_017590135.1 Pyrgilauda ruficollis
ACCCATAAGTATTAAATTAAAATAAATCATTATTGTAAATCAGAGCCCAAAAAATGAATGCACCCTGAAGCCCCATAGAAAGAATCTGGTTTTACCCCTGAATGTCAATACCTTTTCCCAATTGTGAAAATTGTGATACAGGCTGTTGAATCAGTGAGAGGTTTAACAAGTCTAGAAATGAGACACTGATATCATTATAAAACCAGAACTACCTTTGGATTAAGGGAATGCTTTTTTTTTAATTCTGACCTTGGAAATTCATTCAATAATAGCTTTTAAAAC
>NW_024518199.1:0-282 GCF_017590135.1 Pyrgilauda ruficollis
TGTCACCAACCCCCCCCGGTGTCCCCAGGTGTCACCTGGATTGTCCCCAGGTGTCCCCAAGTGTCACCTCCGGTGTCCCCGTGTCACCTTCAGCGTCCGTCTTGTGTCACCTCAGGTGTCCCCAAATGTCCCCTCGTGGCACCTCCAGTGTCCCCAATGTCCCCTCAGTGTCACTTCAGGGTGTCCCCACAGTGTCCTCAATGTCCCCTTGGTGTCTCCCCAAAATTGTCCCAAAAATGTCCCTAATGTCCCCATTGTCCCCAATGTCTCCAATGTCCCCAA
>NW_024518200.1:0-282 GCF_017590135.1 Pyrgilauda ruficollis
AAGCCTTGTGACTCCACACACAGAGAGTACACCGCAACATTCTTTAACATCTTTTAGTCAAGTAAATTAGTTAAATGAAAACATTATGAAGGAACAAGAGTTTTAAGCCCCTGAAAGTTAGAACTTTCATCTTAGTGGAGAAGTTGATCATAGAAACATTATGCTCAGAGCACATTACAAGGTCTCATTAATTGCTTTCTGGATTCCACTAGCTAAAAGCAACCTGAACCATACACAGAGCACAAGCCTTTACATGAGAGTGTGAAAAATGTGTATTTTATG
>NW_024518201.1:0-282 GCF_017590135.1 Pyrgilauda ruficollis
TGGGGATGTTTTAAGGCACATTTTGGGTGTTTCTGGCCCGTTCTGGGCTCCTGACTGCCCCCTCCCCCCAGGCCCTACGTGCGCTCCAAGGGACCCAAATTCGAGCGAGCCCGAGGCCGCCGGGCCAGCAGGGGCTACAAGAACTGAGCCCCCTCCCCAAATAAACGGGGGCGGGGCCAGCCCCCTCCCCCCAAAACGTCCTTCTGCCTCCGTGTGTGCTGGAATGCCAAAAAAAAACCAGAGAAAAACACCTAAACCGACCCAAAAAACCCCGAGAAAAAC
>NW_024518202.1:0-282 GCF_017590135.1 Pyrgilauda ruficollis
CCCCCGGCCCCCCGGCCCCCTCCCCAGCTGACCGGGTGGCGGGGGGCGGCGGCGCCCCCCCCGCGCTGCCGCAGGTGCCGGTTCTCGCGGGCCAGGCGCTGCAGCTGCCCCTCGAGCTGCGCGATGCGGCGGCGCTGCGAGGCCAGGAGATGTCGCTGGGTCGCGATGATCCGGTTCAGCTCCAGCAGGTACTCCACAGCGCGGTCGGGGGGCTCGGAACCCCCCGGGGGGGCCCCGCCGCCCCCCGCGCCCTCCATCCCCCCGGGAAGGAAAAACAAAAAA
>NW_024518203.1:0-282 GCF_017590135.1 Pyrgilauda ruficollis
GGGGGGGCACCAGGAGCACCTGTAGGCCTCACCTTGGGGATCCCCCAGGAGTTCCAGCACCACCCGTGGGTGCCCTGCCCCCACCCCAGCGGGTCCTTGGGTGCCCTGTCCCCACCCCAGGGGGTCGCAGAGCACCCATGGGTGCCCCCCATCCCCCCCTCCCCCGTGGCCCATTCCAGGTCAGAGCCGCGGATTCGCCTTCGTGGAATTCCATCACGTGCAGGAGGCGGCCAGGTGGATGGAGGCCAACCAGGTGGGGGCGGGGCCAAGAGCAGGGGGCGG
>NW_024518204.1:0-282 GCF_017590135.1 Pyrgilauda ruficollis
GAGAAATTGTTTATTCTGATTATTTTAAAATTTGATGCTTTCAAGTTGTGATTCCAGTTAGTGTAGGAACCTTGCAATAATAAAATTGTCTAGGAAACAGGGATTCATAACAAAGTATTCGTTTCAACTGAAAATTGCTGTCAGTAATTTCTTTTCCCATCCAACCTTTCACCAGTGTGTTCCTGATACCCAAAACCCCAAGAAGCAAAGTTGATTTTCTACATTATATACAGGCATATCAGGGAAAGTCAACCACAGTCCCCCACACACTGAACAAAAATG
>NW_024518205.1:0-282 GCF_017590135.1 Pyrgilauda ruficollis
GGGGGTCCCAATTCCAAACGTGGGGGTCCCGACCCCAGACTGGGTGGGGTGGGGGGGGTCCAGGCCCCCCAGCTGGTGCCTGGGGTGGGTTAATTTGGGGAGGGGTCTCCCCTCACCTCTTCTCCTGGCGGTGCTCGTAGTAGCCCCTCCCCCGCGGCTCCTCGAACGGTCGCTTCCGGCTCGGGGGGGGCTGCGGGGGGTCGGGACCCCCCCCAAAACCGCCCCCTCCCCCCCCGTGGGGGGCGCCGCCGTAAGGAGGGGGGGCGTTAAAGGTGGGGGGGG
>NW_024518206.1:0-282 GCF_017590135.1 Pyrgilauda ruficollis
GGCTGAGAGGATCTATCAAGCCCTTACTCCACAGGCAATGCTCTGCATGGCATAAATTATGAGGTCTGATAGCAAACCATCACTCTGCTACCACTGCTAACACACAGTGTTAGTTATCTTCTAGACAAGTGTAATATTTTAGTGCAAATGGGTTTATGTACTAGTATTTCCTCATTTCTACGGCCTTGCCTCACCAGCCTCTATATTTTCACTTCCACAGCCAACAGCTAGTAATGGAGAAAAACACTGTACATTCATTAGAGGTGAAAACAAAAAAAAAAA
>NW_024518207.1:0-45730 GCF_017590135.1 Pyrgilauda ruficollis
CCACAATGGCTTTCTCTTCACTTGCCATCCTGAAATGAGCAGGTAGAGGAGCTGAGTTTTCAGTTTTTGAGCCATTACTGAAGTTCATTTCCAGCCGTCTTAGACACTTTTGAGAACAGACTCTTCTGCCAGACGTGACACATTTGGTGAATTGCAGGCATACCTCATCTGTAGCTGGAGGGGACGGGTTGGGGCAGATGGAAGCAGACATTTACCTATACTTGGTTTTGTGAGACAGTGCTTAGAGTGCTCTGCTGTCACACCAAATCAGAGGGAGATGCCATGAATGGTTCACATCATTCCCTTCTTTCCAAGAGAGCTGTGTTCTCTCTTCTCTTGTGTTCACTTTTTAAGGGTTCTCCTCAGCTACTGTTGTAAGGAAGACATGGAAGCTTGGGAAAGGCCATCTAGTCTTTACAGTCTGCCTTCAAGAGAAGGGAGAAGAGTTTTGTTTAACTTGGAATTCTCCTTCACCCCTCTGTCCTGACCTAATCAGGCTCTTCCTTTTTTCATTAATTAATAGCAACAGTCATAAGGGTAATGCAAGAATAACTGAGGAAAGCCACATGAGCACCATAGGACCATGCACAAACAACAGCTCGAGGGAGTATCTTTTACTGCCCAGCGTGACTTGATAGGTGAGTGCAGCATTTTCCACTACAGTGCCAGCTTTCCAAAGCAACTGGTGGCTCTGGGTGTCTCTGCTCTTGGCTGCCCAATTTGGAAAGCTTTTCAAGGGTGTATTTTTGGAAAAGCAGAAGCAACTTCTCCAATGAAGTGACAGGTTGAACATCCAAACTTGCCAGTTCCTCCTTGTTCCCTGTGGAACAGATCAGTTCATATCTCACCTCACAATCGTCCCTCTTCACCCAAATCTTCCAGTCAGGGAACTGCTAATCCCAAAACTGCTGTTAAGGAATCTCTTCTCATCCCTGTCAGGGCCCTGAGGGCACTAATAAATCTTGGTGGCCCTGACGAGCCCCTCCACTGGGGTCTCTACTCAGCCCCAGCTACTGAAGCGCAGCCTCGGATCTCCAGCGTTTGAGCCATGTGGAGGGAATGCCGAGCTCTAGCTCAGCCAAGGGAGTGTGGCTGGGCATGAGTTATCTAAATACCTACTAAGCTTTCCTTCACCCTCTGTTCTTCCTCTGGTGTTGCTCTGGGAAGCATCAGAAGAGCCTTTGTAGAGGCTCTTCCAGAGCAACATCAGGGAGAATGTGGCTATTCCTGAACAGCAGGGTAGTGCTATCAAATCAATTAACAACCCCCCCAGTGAAGGGGATGCCTTGAGTGAGATTTTCAGGCCAAGCCACGTGTGTGGCATTTTACCCTGGAGATCTGACTGCACTCCCAGGGGAAATGGCAGATCTTGGGGCTGAGGGAACTTTGCCTCAGAGCAAAAGCTTATGGGGAAAAACCAATCAGTATCAAACGCTTGTGCCGCTCTCTTAGACCCCTGCACATATTTAATGGAGTATGAGAGATTATGTGGGTACACCACGGACACCCCATGCAGTTCTAACTTCTAAGGTGGAAAAATTCCTGGGGCTTTCAAACACATCTAGTACAAAATGAACTCTAGGAAACCACTCAAGGGAATCACAGGAAGAGCTTTGGGACCTTGCGTGAATTGGGAGTAGAAAACCACTTCTGCAGAAACAAAGGATTAAAAACCCATAAAGGACTTCAACTACAGCTTGTGAAAATACCGTGTTTAAAACACAGGACCTAGAGGATATCATAAATAAATACCTAATTCTTTGTAGAAACCCAGACCAGCTTCCTTTGCAATAGGAATGTGCTTTAAAAGCACATTTTAAATGGCTGTTTTGATGAAAATGTCAGCATTTTTTCTGGAAACAACAAAAACTTAAATGAACATTCATTGCACTTGAAACCCAGTTTCTGTTTTTGTTTTTTAAAGGAAAATGTTGGCTAGCCCTGCCAGTCCTGTGTATAATATACACATCTTCCAAACACAGACAGCTAAGTGTTGGCTGTAAATCAGAATTTTGCCTGCTAAAGGGACCTCAGAATCATGGAATGGTTAGGTTGGAACATACCTTAGAGATCATCTGAGATAAGGCAGAGACAGAATGCACCTGCCACACCCAGAAATGCTTTTTTTTTTGGTCAAACACACCAAAACTCCTCATTCCCATGAAATCCAAGCAGGTCTCCCAAGTGACAGAGGGCAGGTTTGGATCAGGTACTAGGAAGAGATTTTTTGCTGCTAGGGTGGCAAGGCACAATGTTGCTGCCATCAACGTCACCGTGTGTCAGGACAGACAGTGACAAAATCCAAACAAGCAGAACAACCCACCTGCTGACAAGGTTATCCACAAACCCCAGCAGCTGGAATGGGCTCTGGCAGCCGCTTGCCCAGGGTTTACTGCAGACAGGGAGACTTGCCCGTGTCACAGCTCATTAGCCAGGTGGCTCTCAGGGGGAAGGCTGCTCCAAGCTGCTGTGCTGCTCTCTGTGATTCCAGGTGAAGCCTGTGGGTCTCTGCTTCCAACCACACAGGGGATGGAGGGGAAGCTTGTGGGACAGTTACTGGGACTGGGCATACTCAGCCACTGCGGGAAACAGCAGGACTTTTAGGGACTGAAATCTCAGTGTAGCCAAAGCAAACACAGAACAAAGCATAATATGATGGTTATGTTTTCATCAATGGAAGGATCTACACCAGGACCTGCACTCCCAGGGAGTGGGAAGAGCTGTCCTTTTACAAAAATCCCACTCTCTTGCCCAGAACTGTGAGCAGCATCTTGCTAGGAGCTGGTGCCACAGGGAGAAACTGAGAGCTCTTTGTGTTGAATGAAACCCTCAGTTCCCTCTGGCCAGGCCCTTAAAGATAAGGAGCAGCAGAATGACTATGTTTGTTACAGGGCCTGCACCAAGTGACACAGGATGGCAGTAGAATCACAGAATCAGGGAATCACTAAGGTTGGAAAAGCCTTCTAAGATCCTTGAGCACAACCATTCCCCCAGCACTGCCAAACCCACCACTAAACCATGTCCACAAAGAGCCCCATGGCCATTCTTGGTTGCCCACCACCCACCGGACAGGGAAATTATTTTCTCTTCTCATATTCCAATTAATTTATGAGCACTCAGCAGGATTCATGGTTTTGCAAAATTCAGAAGGATGCTTTTGTTCATTAAGTATATGCTTTGAGGTTATGAAATTTGAAGTTCAGAAGGACATATGTGGTCCTCACAATTGTGATAACTCATGCAGATCTCATGGAGCACAAAAGCATGCACTGCCAAGGAGTTTTAAGACTTCCATCTTGCTCTTTTTCCCTAGCCACTTTCAGATAGGCTCTGTAGTTCTGAGCACTTTACCTTCTACCTAAGCAGAGTCCCTTCCCTTCAAAAAGAAGATAAATTCAATTCCAAAGCAATCAGCCTTTCCCCTTGACCCCAAAACCACAAATGGACTTGGCATCATTCCTTCTTCTGTCTCCAAAAATGCTCAGGGTTTGGTTTCCCAGTATTTCTGTGCAGCCAAGTGAACTGTTAGCACCTGGAGAACTGATCCTGGAGTAGCACAGCTGAGTCCCAGCAACTGTCCCAACACACTGGGAAATATCCCCAGCCCTGATGATCAGGATAACCAGGAGGAAGAGCAGAGCCAAGGGGATACCAAATGACTCTGTAAGAGTGCCCAGAACACACCACACTGAGTCTCTTCCTCAGGGCAGGCAAATCTCCTCCAGAGATGCCACAGGCACTCAGGCTCCCCAGCTCCATCCCAGCAGAGAGAATACCCAGAAGCCAGACAGGATGTAGCCACCTTCTCTGTGTTTTGTCCTTCTGCAAATTGTCTTGCTCTGTGCCCTCTGCTCTGCTTAATTGATCCTCTGCCCATCTCCAGCAAACAAATTGTTCCCCCATCTCATTCATAATGTGCTCCAAATAAAGTGTGTTTCTGCCTGAGCGAATGCCCTTCAGGGGTACTTTAAACTGTCACAGTGCATAAGGCTTTCCCTGAAATCTGCATTTTTACAGTGCTCACTCTCCACAATGGCCCCTGGAGCCACACTTAATCTATTTCAAGGCATGTGGAGACTTCCCAAAACAACCTGGCTAGGAAAGCAAAGCTTGCTTTTAACCAGGGCCTTTCCATCCTCCCTTTTCCCCCAAACCAGCTGGGTTTTCCTTTTCCATCCTGAAAATAAAGAAGCAAACCAAACTCCAAAGAGTGTCTGTTGATCCAGCTCTGAGACCCCACCAAAGCAAAGTACTGTCCAGCTGAAACTGGGCAAGGGCTCAGATCCTTGTGGGTGTGAGGACCAGCTGCTGATTCAACCCAGCCTTGCTGCTTGAGGAGCATTGCTGAGGTTATCGGGGAGGTCGAAGCCTCACAGAGCAAGTAGCCAGTGTGTCCAGGGGATATGATCCTTGTAACTTACTACAGATCCAGTGACGCTACAGAAATACTTCTGTATTTCTGGAGGAGTAGCCAGCCCTGCTGATGAACAGAGAGGAGCTCAGATTAAAGTTTCTTTGCAGCCTCCTCAGAGTTCTGAGGACACAGACCCAAAACAAGCATCTCCCAGGAGAGAGAGCTCCCATGTTTTTATGGGATGGTTTTAGGGAGCAAGGAACTTCTCCACAGAGTGAGGCATGGATCCAAATGCTCCAGTTTTGTCTTTCAATCTGCATATTATGGAGGGGGGAAAAAAACCTCAAACGAAAGAACCAAGCCCAAGGTTTAGAGCCTCTTCCCAGGAGCCCCAAAATGGGCAGCAAGGCACAAAAAGGGAGCAGGGTAAAGGTCTTTCCCTTCGATTGATGCTGGCAGGTTCTCACCATGCAGTCCCGCCTTGCTTGGAGCCAGCAAGGGCAGATTTGGAGCCTGGGCTTGGCAGGATATTGCAAAAGCTGGGATCAGAGCTGCATCCCAGCTGGAGACTAAAATAACTATGAGATTACCTCCACGGGAGCACAGCCAGCAGGGATAATGCTCGGCCTGTTTCTCGCCCAGCTTGCCACAGCCTTGCCTGGCCTCCCTTCCATGTTTCTTCAAAGCCTCCTTCGCTGCAGAAACTTCAGTCCTGCTGAGGGGAAAGAGAAGGCTGAGCTTCCCCTGTCTCACAAGGGGAGCCCCCACGGGCCCCTCTCCACACTGGGCTGCCCAGCTCAATCCTCCTTTGAGCTCCTCCACGCTGCATGCAGAACTCCCATCGCTCGTTTGTCTGATCCTTCCCCGCCAGGCTCTGCTCTCTGCAGAGTAATCCCAGCCACTGACAGTGCAGAGAGCCAAGGTGCAAATGGGTTTTCTTCTCCCTCAAGAGCTCCCTTCCCCTTGTGTGGCCAGGTCACCATCAGCCTAGGTTGGGATTTTTGATACTGAAGGTATTTCAAACTCAAGCCAAGGGGGTTTCTGGCATGAAACATCCTGTGAGAAGGCAGCAAGCTCAGAGGTACAAGCTGTTCTTGGGCGAGCTTGAAAAAGACATTTCCTCCTCTGGAGAGCCAAACCCACCCCAGAAATGGCTGTAACAGCTGGGGCTGGAACCCAGCACCAATACAGAGCACTGTGCAAGGTAGATGTGACACTTGGTCCACCTGCACAGCTTGGAAATCTTCCTAGATGCATTTGAGAGTTTAGCAACCACTTGAGGGTTTAGCAGCAACAGCTGGCCAGGAAAAGGGGAATTAAGGATTGGGAAGGATGGGGAAATTTAAAGCAGAGATGGGACACCATGACACCAAACAGCCCTGGAACACTCCTCTGCTCAGTGGAAAGACATCTGGAAGACATCAGCAGTGCAGTAACAATCTGTTAGCAAGGGCAGGAGTCCTCACAGCTGCAAAGCTACAGCCCCTGTATCAGGAGAAGGGGCAGGGATATGTCAGCAGAAGGTAAGGAATATAAAATATAAACCTTTATAAACCCATCAAGGAAACTCAAGTATGTTTCAGTGTAAAATAATTAAATGGGCACTAAAAACATTTCTTTTAAAGCCTTTCAGTGCCTAAAAAGGCTCCAAGAGAGCTGGAGAGGGACTTTGTACAAGGGCCTGGAGTTACAGGACAAGGGGGAATGGCTTCCCACTGCCAGAGGGCAGGGATGGATGGGATATTGGGAAGGAATTATTCCCTAGGAGGGTGGGCAGGCTCTGGCACAGGGTGCCCAAAGCAGCTGTGGCTGCCCCTGGATCCTTGGAAATGTCCAAGGTCAGGTTGGACACTGGGGCTTGGAGCCACTGGGACAGTGGAAGGTGTCCCTGCCCATGGTGGGGGGGAGGGAGCAGGATGAGCCTTAAGGTTCCAACCTAAACCATTCCACAAGTCTGAGATTTCACACTGGATTTGAGATTATTTTTTGAGGCACACACATTTATCAAATAACACAGAAAGTTTTGGCCCATTCATATTAAACTCTCCTAGGTCCAGAAAATAATAACAATAACAATACCTGATGATGATAACACCACCAACAGCAATGCCATTATTCCAAAGTACCTGCTAGCCATGTGCTGGTCCTTCACCCCAAGATGATGGTTGATGTGCTTCATTCTTTAGATCTTTCCAGCCAGGCTTGGAAAGTTTTGGACTTAACAAAAAGATACACAAATATATATATTTTTTGGGCAGATGACTGCAATCTAAAGTCCATTGTACTTGAAAACCATGGGCACAGAAGGTTGTATAGATGGCTGGCCACTCAACTCTGCAGTGGGAGTTCCAATAGTGACATTTTTGAAGTGCTCCCCTATAAAGAGACTTTATGATTTGTCCAAATTGTTTTTTTAAAATTATTTAAACTGAGGTGAAACGTGTTTTAGCTATTCTTCAGGAATATACTGGTTAATTCCACACCTGCTGTTGCAGGTATCCCCAGCCAGGCTGCAGCACCTGTCCATGACTCTCCTCTGGCCCAGAGCAGGAGCTCATCATGGCTCTGGCACTGAGGGGCAGCCAGCAAACAGGACCTGGGCTGGGTGTGAACAAACACCACTTCCCCACGTGCTCCTTCATCTCAGTTTAAGGCAGGAGCCATCACAGTGTGCTCTGCCCTGCTGCCCACGGCTCCTGCCCCCGTCTGTAACAGATGGTGCACGGAGGCGGTGTGGGCAAACACCAGGCTGAGCTTCTAGGGAAATATTTACCTTGCTCTCTGCTGTCCTGGGGCCCAGGGAGACATCCTGGCCTCCGGGATGCCAGATGGGGCCTGGTGCTTCCAGCCTCACGGACGCAGCCAGTATCAATGTCACCTCTCCCAGCCGGCTGGACAGGAGCCCCCTTCTGCTGCAGGCTGTCTCACAGGCCCTCCTCCTGTCCCCCCACGCGTGCACCTTACCCTGCTGCAAGGAGCACCACAGCTCTTCCTGCCCTTTCCTGCATGGAGCTGAGCCTGCGGCTACACTAACATTCCCAAACCCAAGCACACCGTGGGATTCTCGGAGCTGTGCTGTGCAGGGCTAGCACTTCAGTGATCCTTCCAGCTGAGGATATTCTATGATTCTGTATGTCTCCAAACTCTTTCCTCACACCCTCCTTGGCCTCATCCAGCTCTTGGGGAGTAATATGCCCCACGGGAGCGTGCTCCCTCCAGATGTGCAAAACAGAGCACAAATGCACAGCTGCCCAACACCCCGCTCTCAGCACCACGGCTCGGGGCAGGCTGCAGTGCTGGGGTGATGAACAGAGCCACCTCCCTTGCTGCAGAAGGGTTTTTCTTCTGCCAGGCTCCCTGGGCCAGCCTGGTGTGTCAACAATCAATGCCATGAGGCCCAGGGGAAGACAGGCAGCAGCTGCCACGAGGATGGGCATAAATTATGGATGTGCCAGCCTACTTTGGGAGCAGAGAGCACCTCCCTCCACAGAAATGATGGCCGGTGCTCCACAGGCCTCGCAGACACAGTGCTGAACAAATCCACGCTGTGCTCACTGAAACACAGAGCCCAGGTGACACAGCCAGCATGGCTGCAGTCTTCCTCAGGTCACCTGGGCCCTAGGGAAGCTCGTAGTGCTGTGGAGATGCATGGCAAGGAAGAGGAGAAACCCATCAGGGCAGCTGCCCGTGGAATGGTTGCCCACACATCCAGGACCTGGCTCAAGGTCAGGTTGGCAGTGGTCAGTTGTGCTCAGCATCTGGGACTCAGCTGGAAGTCACCAGGCTGCAGCCCCAGGGATGCTCTGGTCCCATCCCTGCATCCCCCTCAGCACAGGTGGTGCTGCCCAGAGCCAACTCCTCTGAAGGAACAAGGAGGAAAAAGCAGAGCAGGGCACAGAAACCACAAAAGATCAAACTCCCCCAGCATATCTCCATCAAAAATTCAGAAACATTACAAAACTGCCTTGTCTTGCTAAGAAAAAGCAGGTGCCAGGCAGAGGTGAGAATGTTGGAAAATTCAGCAATCAGAGCAAAGAAACCTGTTTTTTCTAGTTTCCAGGTTGAAAAACAACAGTGCAGGGGAAAAGAATCAGCTCCTTTGTCTTAAAATATGTTTTCTATTACATACTAGAAACTACATATAGACACTTTTTAAATACACATACTTTATATTTCAATATATCTACCTGCAACTTTATATACATATATATATGTATATAATATATAAATATTGTGCTTTTATTTTAAATACACTTACCCTGCTCTGTCAGATTTCTCAATCTCTTTCAAACATCCACGGCAGGAGCTAGCAGGTGGACTGTGTGCATCCCAAAGGCTCCAAGTGCTCCTTAGAATCCCTTCAAATCCAACCCATTGTGTCTCAGGTCACCAGTGGCAAGGCCTGAGCTCTGATGCTGCAGCTAGCAGACCCTTACGTGCCTCGGATTGGGAAGAGACACAACCAGCAAGGGAAACAGCAGGGAGGAGCTCCAAAACCATTTATTGAAGCAAAAGCAATAGGAATTCACATGAATCCAAAGCTGGGCAAGCAGGAGGAAGGATGAGCTTTGTCAGGTTTCTTAAAGGGTCACTCTGTTTCTGATCTTTAAGCAACCTTTTTATCCCATTCCACAGGGTGCTGCTTTGGGATGGTAAGAGGTTGTTTTTTCCTTCCACTGGAGCAGCATAAAAATAAATCTGTCAACTCATATTAAATACACACGTATGGGCTGTGGTTTATTTTTTTTCCTGTGGGAAAATATCACTCTCTCAGTACTTACAATTAAGTAGCATTATACTTATTTTCTTTATCTTATTGAAATTTCTGGTTTTTAACTGAAAACTTTGAGACTTGAAGTCTGAGGGTACCCGAGAGGCCAGCACCCAGAGAAAACCAGTTTGGCAGCCAATCTCAGTCTTGTACAGTACAGCAAAGCCCAGGGTGTTTGCTACAGGAGCTCTAACCTGGACCCCAAACACTGGGAACACCCGGGACACAGGGAAAGCTGGGGTGGGGAAGCACCAGAGCAACACAAGAACACCACACAGGGCACATTTTCCTTATAAAACAGGCAATATCTGTACAACATGGCCACAGCCACAGGTGCCTGGCTGGGATGGCAGGAAATTTAGTACCAGAGGTGAAAACATTTTCTGCATCTTTCTTTAGGACAGGCTTTCATGAGACCGGTATCCATGCTGGATCATGCACGTAAATACAAAGCTTTGGTGAAGCTTTGGTTGCACTCATGGGCTGGGCTGCAACCACAGCTCAGCCTGCTCCAGCGCCCTGGGAAATCTGTCCTCCAGCCCTGCTGCCTGCTGCTGACCCTCCCCACGCCAGGGACACTGGCACAAAGGGAGCAGGATGGTGGGAAGTTGAGAAAAAAACCCCAGGTGAGCCAGAGCAACCAACATCAATAGTACTGGCATGATGTGTGCAGCAGTGGGGAAGGTTTGTTATCTGCAGCTTGAAGGTAGCTCCTTCTCCAGGGTAAAGTCCTGCTTTGTCCATTCCTGTCTCTCCTAGAGATAGAAGTCCCCCCTGGAGGCGTGAGGGGGATCTGGCAGCACTTCTGCCCGGGACTGAGGCTGGCAGGGCAGTGCCAGGCTTCTCCCCAGCACTGGATGGTCTTGGGGCAGTCCCATGGGAGAGCTGGGCAAACCACAGCCGCTGCAGGGCTAGGAGAGAGAGAGAACAGTGGTGAGGTGCTTTGCAGGGCAGATCCCCAGCACAGAAAACACTGAACCCCAGACTGGAGCAAGGCCCTTACCCTGTGCCTGCCCTCCTGGTGCTGCGCAGTGCCATGTGTCCCATAGGAATTTAGTGTCTCCAGAGGGCTGCTGATGCTCCCGAAGTGCCCTGCAGCTGAACTGGGGGAAGAGCGTTGGGGCATGGAAAGAACGGGGCTCAGTTGCTTTTCAGGAATGAGCTGGTAGAAAGGGGGAAAAAACCTGGGGTATGGAGCCTCTTCCCAGGAGTCCCCCGTGCCAGCAGCATCCACACTGCACAATCCATTCAGGTTAAAATGCTGTGGGGGCACGCCAGGCCTGGGGCCCAAGCAGCCCTGGGTCTGAGAGATCACGTCACTGCTGAGGCCACAAACGCCAGGCTGAGCTGGAGACTGCAGCAGCGGGCAAACATAGTCCTGCCATGGGCTGGGCTGGGGAGAAGAGCTGGGGCTGTGGCCACATACCCTGTCCACCAGCAAGTGATGGTGCTTGGGCTGGCTGGGTGGTGCCACATGGTCCTGGCACTGGCTGGGCTGGGAGAAGGGCTGGTGGATATCCTCTTGGAGGGGCTGCACGGCTGAGAAGTCTCCCTGCAGCTGCCGGGCCCTGGGTTGCTCCTGTGGGCAGGGATCTCCTGGGGCTGAGCTGGGGGCCCTGTGCCATGGGGTGCCCTGCACTGGCTGGAAGGAGTGGAGCACAGTGCCCTCCCCAGCTGGTCTCCACTGGGAGCCACTGGACAGCTCTTCCTGCTCAGCCAGCCCTGAGAGCAGCCCTGGCACAGCACTGCGGGGCTGCTCCCACAGCAGGATGGGGGGCTGGGCCAGGGCAGCACTGCGCTGCTCTGCCTGCTGTGCCAGGTGGCACCTCGAGTCCTTGCTCTGTGCGTGGCACGGAGCAGTGCCGCCCTGTGGGCTGGGGGCCGTGTCTGGCAGGGGACAGACCTGCTGCCCTCCCTCATGCCCATCCGCTGGAGGGCTGGGGACACAGAGAATCTGGTTGCTGGCCACGCTGTTGTTCAGGGATGGGGACTGGTCTGGGTCCGTACTGACCATCACCATTTTCTCACCCAGCAGCAGGAGCTCCACGTCCTCAGCATTCAAGCCCAGGCCCTCCAAAGCACTGAAGAGCTCGTTGGAACAGCTCTGGTCACTCTTAATTGAGAGCAAGTCCATGGTGTCCAAGAGAGGGTCGTCCTGCTGCAAATCCAGCAGCTTCTCTTGGAGGCTGCTGCCCCTGGAAGAAGCTGGAGCTGTGTCCATACTCCAGACATCCCCTCCTGCACCTGGCAAGGACACACCCTCGAGCTGGAAAGTGCTGCTGAAGGAAGGGTTCGGAATGGGAGCTGAGTGGGACGTGTACACCGCCTTGTCCTGCTGCATCACAGCACCCAGCAGAGACCTGGGGTCAACGCCATTCTTCTGGAAGCGCCCTACGTGGCTGCAGGAGGAGGGCCTCTTGGACTTGCTGAGTTTCTCTTTGCTCTGGAAAAGGTCAGGGAAGCCTGGGAGAGGGTGAGTACTTTGGTATAGAAGTGCCTCTCCTGTAGCAAAGGTGAAGGGAAGATGCATGGACCGCTTCCGAAGGTGCTCTCCTCCTTCTTCATCTCTGCAGGGCAGGAAGAGGACACTGTGGCTGACTCGTGCACAAACCCACCCCACAAGTGCAATGGGCAACTGCGATCCCCACAAGCCAAAGCCCCTTTGCTACAGCCAGCATGCATACAGCACACACACATAAAAAAACCCCAAACATCTGCAGCATAGCCCTCTTCAGGGGTGGCCTTGCAGACGGGGCTGTGGCTGAACAGCACCAAGCACAGAATCCCACAGCTGCTACTTCAAAAGGCAAAAGCAACAACGACAAATCCAACGTGCTGCCCTGCTCAGGGCAGAGCCATGAGAAAAAGCCAGGCTGTGCCCATGGCAGCCCCAGCACGTACACGAGGGGTCTCTGTGTGACCACGATGTACTCGGGCTTGCTGTTCTTGTAGATGAGCCGGGCGTTGGCCTGCACCCACTTCCAGCGGTTGTCCTTGGTCAGCAGCCGGAACACCGTCAGGCCGCTCTCCCCCGTCTTCATCACTGCCGGGAGGAAGCACCAGGGCTGTCACCATGGCACGCTGCCCTTTCCAACTGGAAACAGCAGCAGCGTGGCTGGCAGGCACAGGGGACACCATGCAGCTGAACACCCCTCGCTGCATTCCCACCGAGCTCCCTGCAGTGACAGGAGCAGCAGAGCGAAGCATCCTGTGGGGAAAGAGCCACTGGGCTTGACAGAGCAGCCCCAGTCCCAGCCCACTCATCAGCACAATCACCAGGGAGGGGACTCTTACTCCTGACGTGGTTCTCAGCACAGTACAACATGTCAGCAGCATGGACAAACTGGTACCCGGTGCCACACATCCGCAGCTCCGCCTCGGTGTAGCCCAGGACAACCTTCCCCCTGTGAGACACAGAGAGCACACCGAGCTCAGAGGCAAGGCTGGGGTGGGATGTCAGGAATGGAGCACTGAAAGCTCTGCTGCTTACTTAGCATCACACGCCAAGGGGGTGAAGTCCAGCTTGTGCTTGGTCCTGAAGATCATGTTCTTGGTTCGGATCTGCAGGATGGACGGGGGCTGCAGGGGCGTGGAGATGGCAAACAGAGCGAGCTGGGGGGGCAGGACAGAGCCATCTTCAGACCTTTTGCTCTGCCCATGAAGGAATTTCAGCCTGCCTTGAAGGTTCAAAGCCTGGGAAGAGAAGAAAAGCTCAGTGTCATGCAAAAAAGTGAGAAGGAAGAGAGCTGCATGGAAAGGAAAACATCTGTCTACAGAGCTGGTGTGAATAGAATTATTAAATCACAGTGCAGTTTGGGTTTGGAATGACCTTAAGGATCATCTCATTCCAATCCCCCTGCTATGTGGGGGGGACACCTTCTACTACCCTAGGTTTCTCCAAGCCCCATCCAACCTGGCCTTGGACATTTCCAAGGATGGGGCAGCCACAGCTTCCCTGGGCACCCTGTGCTCTCCAGTGCAGAGAAGAGGGGGGATGACCACCAACTACTTGATCTTAAGACATGCTTTTAAACAAAAAAACCAAGCAAAACACAGGGGAGAAAAGCACTCGGTTATTAATGATTCAGCATTTCTGAGAGGAGAGGAACAAAATTCACAGGAAGAGGCTGTAGATACAGGCCAAACCTAAGAAAAACAGGGAAAGTCTCTTGCTGAGACAGGCAAGTGCTGCACAAGGCAGAAAGGAGCATGGGATCTTTCCAGGGGGTGGTTTCAGTGGTGGTATGAGCCTTCTGTGGCGAGCCTGCCCCGCTCCTGCTGTGGAGGGTCTGGACTCACCAGGAAGCCGGAGGAATTATCCAGGAGGCAGCGAAAGCGGCACACAAAGCTCCTCTCCAGGAAGGAGGAGTCTTCTGGGGGCAGCTGATCTGGCTTGTAGATGACAGCAGAAGAGCTAAGACTCTTCCCTGCTGTGGAAGAGAGGGACTGAGAGAATCAAGTAAGGATTCACCCCAGCGAGGGTTGGAGGTCCCCAGCACTGGGCACTGCAGCAGTTTGCAGAGCACAGCAACAGGAACCGGGGGGGAAAGCCACAACATTTGAAAGAAGACGTGGCCTGAGCCATATGGGTGCAAGTGGTGAGAGCAAGCTGGGCTCCCAGCACCCCTGGGGAGCCACACACCTGGTGCCACCCAGGATGGCAGCCTGCCTTTACCTGCTGGAAAAGGCTCACCCTCGGCAGTGTGCAGTGGGTCCAGGGCCCAGTGGAGGTTGCGCCTGAACTCCGGCTGGTCCTCAGTGTGGATCAGCTCGAAGACACTCTGGTGCATGACATCTGTCTAGAGGGGACACGCCACCTGTAAGCTCTGCAGTCTGTTCCCAGTGCCAGTTTTCATGTCCCACCTGGGAACAGCCCGTCATGGCCCCAGTTAGTTTTATCTTACCCGGTTTCCCTGGTGCTCAAATGGGTACCTGGCTAAATGAGGTTGGAAACTTGCCCCCAGAACTGATGTTGGTGGGAACAGACAGCACATCTGGCTTTAAGGGCTCCTTGCCCATGTTGGGCCTGACTTCCTCCCCTGATAAGCCTAAAGAGCCAATACAGCTTCCCTCTGACATCCCCATAACTCAAAATCCTACTGCTGACTTAAGAAATTAGATGAAAACATGGATTCGGGAACAAAACAGCAGCAAGGCCACCCCATCCCTACACTATTCCCAAGAGAACAACGCCTTGGGACTTGCTTCCTGTGCCCAGGTGGACAGGTGCCACCTACCCCAGGTGCTGGGGACAGCCAGCTGTGCATGGGTGACACCAAACCACAGTAGCTGAAGGACTGCAGTTAAGTCCCACTTCCCTGTAAATATGATCTAGTGTTCTCCAGGTTACCTGGGTGCCCAAAGTGCTGGAGCCTTGCAGGATTTACCAGGATTTGAGTGGGTGTCCCAGGCAAACTGGGCATGGAACCCCAGACATCTCACCATGGCCATGAACCCTATGAAGGCCCACCAACATGGCTGCTGGGAAGTATTTATGGGCTGATGAAGTCCCTTATCACCTACCAGTGACCACGTCTGGCAATATGGGCTCCAAATTCCAGAGACCAAGGAAAAGCCCCATACAACTCCCTGAGACCCTGTGATCCCTGCAGAGCCTTCTCCCTGCAGGGAACTTGGGGCTATTCACCACCACCAAGGAAAAATTTGCTCTCCACAGCAAGTCAGAGTCCCACCAACCTGATGAAATCCCAGATAGTCCTGGATTGTATGTGAGGAGTAAAATATCAGCCCTTCTGATGTCACCACCAGCACGAAGCCGTTGAGTGCCTGTAGGAGAGAGCAGATCAGCAGCTACAGGCCACAACTTTTACAGCAGGACACTGGGCACCCAAAGGCTGGCTAGCAGGCAGCTGAGCCACCACAGATGGCCCATCAGTGGGCCATCAGTGGCCCATCAGCTCACACAGCTCCTCCACATAGCTGCCTGGGAATATCCTTATCCAGATTGATGGAAAATTGTGCTTCCATCCTGGGAGCATTCACTCAGACTCAGCTTTGGACATTTATCCTCATCCTGTGCGGGGAGCAGATAAAAGCCTCTGAACTTTTTGCACTATGAAAGCAGACACCATCAGAAACAGGTCCATTCTGGTGGAAATGAGCCTTTCCAACAGCCTTGAGGGCCTTGGCAGCCGTGTGTGGCCATCCCAGGTTCCAAAGAAGTGGCCTGGAGAAGGACCATGGAATGCATGGACTGTTCGTGGGCAAGGAAGGTGTTGTCTCTGCTGCCTGTTCCCTCCTCAAGGTGACCAGTGCTGAAAGGGCCTTAACCAGTGGAAATGGACAAGGCAAAAGCTAAAGCATAAGGGTTTGGATTTGAAATTGCAGCAAAAACAATGTGATTTCTGAAAAGCCAGTTTCTTCCAAAGCAGCAGGGAATTCAGGCTGAGTCTGGTGCCTGAATTTGGGGGAAAAAACTACAAAATCCCTGGGTGACCCCAGAGCACCTTTTCCTTTCTGCCAATACATTGCAGAATCATTTAGGCTGGAGAATCCCTCTAAGATCACCACCTCCAAGATCACTTCCTCTGGAACACTATTATATTTCTTTTTCTTGGGCCAGGTCACATAAGCCCTCAAAAGAAATATAATACACCCAAGGATAGCTCAGCTATTATTTTGGGGGCATAAAATAAGCAGGATGACTTCTGCTGGAGTGTTAGAAACAAAAAGGTTTAATAAAAGGTAAAATAACAAACAGAAAAACTCGAGCCAGCTATAGAGGTCTGCTCCTGGTAGAAACACTTCACAAAAGCCCCTCTTCTCTTTTGTTCTCTTCTTTTTCTACCTGATGGGTCAGGCGGGACTTTTTTGCTTCTCTCCAATTAGATGTCCTCTAGTTTTTGGTGAAGTCCCTGAGGTCCTATGAGGTGACTTTTCACCTAATCGTTGAGAGAAACTTCTGGGCTTCTTTCCTTTTTTGGGGGACAAAGGCTAGTTTTGCCACTCTGTCATCAGGGTGCATCATTTGCACACTCCTACAGGACACCACTTGGTTCATGCAGACCCCTTAGGTTGAACGCTGTGCTCTGTTTTCACAAAACAAATACCCAAAGCTGCTGTGCCTGTGTGGATTTGAAGCCCCAAGCCCTCCCCACAGAGAAGGGCAAATGCAGCCATCAATCTGAAGTTTCCATTGCATTTTTAATGTTACACACTTGGACAGTGTTACACACTTCACAGTTTACTGGCCCTTCCATCCACTCCTCAAGCTTCAGGATTGCAAAGTTGATATTCAAGAGAGCGCTGGGCTTCCTGGCAGGAATAGGCTGAGCTGATCAGAGCCTCTGTCTTACTCAAGAGGGGTTCATTGCTACTGGTTTCATAAATTTGGGAAGTAATTTGGGTGTTTTCCCTGAGCCAAAAACCTCACAGCTGGCAGGACAGGACACATGGGAAGGGACCAGGGTGCTGAATGACAGTGTCCTTTACACCTGCAGAAGACTAGAAGGGGCAGAGAAACGTCCCTACCAGTTCAGGAGTGCAGCTCCTTTGCAGGAGCTCTGGCTTTCCATCCCTGCTCTCTGGCAGCAGGTAGAACACTGCTGACACAGGCACTGACAGAATCCAGGGAAGCGCCCTCAAGTGCCACAGGCACAGCACCAACGCTTGCAAGCCTCTGTGGCACAGAGCCCAGAGCACTGGGACCCTGTCATCCCCCTGCCAGGGCTGAGAGTAGCCCCACAGCAGTACCCCCTGAGCCCAGCTGGCAGACATCACTCTGTAGCTCAGTGTCCCCAACTCTGAAAATCCCAAGTCCCCCAGCTTGGTGCCCATGGTGCTGCCCAAGAGCAAAGGCAGTGAAACCCCATCACAATCATTGGTTTATCTTCCCAGAAACTGAAGAGCTTCCACTGCCCTGACACCACCACGTGGCCACTCCTCCCTAAGGGGAACAGATCCTCCAAGGGACACTCTGGCAGCACGAAGCAGGACCTCTCTGGAAGGCAGGGCTCCTGCAGTTTGGGCCCCGTGGCTTTTCAGAGCCAAAGCCATCCTGTACCACTAACCTGGCAGGGCAGCCACAGTAGCCAGCCCTGGCCTGCTTCCCGCACTTCATAATGTACAGACATCAGCATTAATTAGGGCCTGGCATGTAGTCCCAGCCAAGTCCAGTTATTGTTGCTGCCAACTCCTGTTTCATTGTCCAGGTCAGAGTTTCTCCCCCCTCTCCTTCCCTTTATTCCACGCACAAATGCTCTCTCTATTTACTGGGGTTGATCTCAGTGTGTGGGAATCTGCTGCAGAGGTTAATTAGTGCTGCCAATTGCACTTTAACCCTTTGAGCAGCTTCAGAGGAAAAGAATCAGAGCAGACCAAGAAACAAAAGAAGTTTGGCCATCAGAGGTGACAGACCAGGTCAAAATGTGTTTGTAAGTATGGAGGAATGTTTCCTTGGGGCGGGGGGGGGAGGTACAGAGACAGATTCTGAGCTCCTGCCACATCCAGGGCCACACAGATAGACCCTGAGAGAGCTGAACCAGCTTTTCAGACCCAGTCTGGTACCTCTAAAAGGATGGTACCCAACTGTGGGAGGAGCTGATGAGCAGGACATGAACCCCCAGCAAGCCCTGCTACCCATTTTGTTATATCCTGAGGGAAAACCCTCAGGTTTCTGGTTATTAACCAGGCTGGCTTTAGCACTTCTCCCACCAGACACAGATCCTCAGAGATCCTCAAGCTCTCAGGCAGAACAGTAACTACACTTCGTGCTGAGTGAGTGCTTGAACGGGAGCTGGAGCTGCCCAGCATGCTCAGCCAGTGCTGGAGAACAGCCAGGCAGGCAGGGGACAGGGCCACCGCCTGTGCCCAGGTGCAGGCAGGGGACAGGGCCACCGCCTGTGCCCAGGTGCCAGGCAGGGGATGGCAGACCTGTGTCCTTGCAGGACCTCGTGCTGCCAGTGCATGACCTCTTCCCATTCTCTGCGCACAGTCTGGGGACAGAAGGTGACCTTCTGCCACCTCTGAACAAACCATGGCAGCTGCAGCACCACCAGCCTTGCCTCCAGCCTCACCAAAGACCACTAGGGAAAACCAGAGCTCCTGGGACATACCCGCCTACCCTGTGTTTAAGGGATGAGCACATGGCCCATCAGCACCTATCTGTGCGCTCAGCATCACACATCACCTCCTCAAAATCAGGGGAGACTCCCACGATGTTTTGTTCCCTGTTTACAGCAGTGTTTGGACAAAAGCCTCGAGTCAGGATCAGTCTGCCCACGTTGAAAACTGCACTCAAATCACTTTGCTCAGTTTGGTTCTCATGTTACACCTTTGGCACACTTAGACATGAGGGCGGAGAATCAGGAAAGATCAATCACCATGTTCAGAAATCCAGCAAGATGTTCCTTACATAGGGACTATTTAAAAATGGAAACTTTTTCCAGGAATAATGGGAAACGAAGGGAAGGAGCAACAGTTTCTTCCCTAGGGACCTTTGGAGGTCATAAACTTCTGCCCAGTGAGAAGCTCAGTGAGCTACACCACATGAAATCACAAATCACCTGCCTTGAGTGAAAGAGCAGCCTGGTTTTGGAGCACAACTCAAAGGTGTTGGAAGAGGGACAAGAGGAAGATCCAGTGAAGGCATTTGTGAGGAGCACTAACCTGTAGGAGCAGCTCACCCTCTGGAACAGTTGCTGAGCCCAAAGCTGGTCCAGTGCCACAAGCTCTGTCCCTCTGGGCTTCTTTGGCACCAGGATTCTTCAGAGCAACTACACCAAGAAAAGGGAAGGGACATCAGTGCTGCAGGAAGACACTGCCACAGCTGGAATGCTGCAAGCTGAAGAGTGCAGGGGAAGCCACCATGCAGTCACATCCCATTGCTTCACCCCCACAAGAGTTGATTTTAACAGGATGTTTCCCCACCCCTCAACTGTTTCAGTCTGGGCTTTTTTTCCCCCACTCCTTCTGCCCCCCTTTTAGCAACCTATAAGTAAAAAGCAGTTAAAGCCAGGGATTCTTAAAGCAGGTAGGCATTAGAATCATATAATTATGGAATCACTGAAGTTGGGGAAAGGTCATAGAGCCCAACCATGCTCCAGCACTGCCAAGACCACCACTGAACCATGTCCCCAAGTGTGACATCCATGGGTCTTCTGAACACCTCCCAGGACAGTGCATCCATCACTGCCCTGGGTAGCCTGGTTTAATGCCTGACTTCTTTTGTGAGGGAATTTTTCCCAACACCCAAACTAAACCTGCCCTGGCACAGCTTGAGTCCATTTCCTCTTGTCCTGTTCCTTGGTCCTGGGAGGCAGAGCCCAGCCCTCACCCGTCAGGGAGTTGTGGAGAACAAGAAGGTCCCTTCTGAGCCTCCTTTTCTCCAGGCTGACTCCCTTTCCTAGCTCCCTGAGCTGTTCCTCATCAGATTTGTGCTCCAGAACTTCCCCAGCTCTGCTCCCTTCACTGGACATGCTCCAGCCCTTCAATGTCTTTCATATTGTGAGGGGCCAAAATTGAACACAGGATTCAAGATGTGGCCTCAGGAATGCCCAGCACAGGGGACAGTCACTGCTCTGGCCCTGTGGCCATACCATGGCCTTCCTGACCACCTGGGCACATGCTGGCAACACCAGCAGAAGTCTGCCCTACACAGGAGGCATTGCAGGAAATCCCAGGATCAGGAATGTGCCATTTTGAAGGACACGGTCAATGTTTTGTTACAGTTCAGCAACCCAGTGGGTTTACTCAAGCAAATTAAGGCAAGCCACAGCTCACAGTGGGAGAAAAACACAGAAAACACACGGATCCAGACACAGACACCCGAGATCTAACAGTGGTCCATGCACAATCCACACGCATGAGGGACTCTGTCACTCAGCTGAACTGAAGGATGTGTCTAAATTTTGTTCTGTACTCACCAAGAGAACGATTCCTGGGGACATTTTGGTGTGGATAAAAATTAAAGGGTGAGATGACAACAAGCCTGTGCATGACAGGCCTGTCCAGAGGACAGAGGAGCTCGCAGGAAATCTGGGAAGCCCCTTGCCAGCACCACGAGGACAGAGGACAGCATTTGGCTACTGGTAAACCTGCTGCTCCCACTGGGATCTGGGAGGAAAGGTGGGAAACATTAGCTGCAGCACCACTGTGGCCTGCCAGCTCACAGAGGGAGCAAGAGCTCTCTTGGATCTGCCTTTGCCAGCTCCTGGACAGCAGGAGGGCTGCCAAGCTCAGAGGTGATGGGAGCAACAAGTGGACTCTGGAAGCAACTGGACAGCAAGTCAGGAGGTAACAGCCACCAGCACATAAACAAAGCCAGGCTCTGTGACAGGCTCTGCTCTCCCTGTGCTTTGCTAAAGCAGCTGCTGAAACTCAGCTCCTCCACCTCCATCAACATGGGGCTAATCCTGAAGGATCTCAGATGCTGCAAAAGGCAGATGTTCCAGAGTCAGGCTTTGGGGACAAAGTTCTTCCACCGGGCACAGGACCATCCCAAAGATCGACTCTGCTCCATCACCAAAGGCAAAGCACAGCCCAGTTCTAATATCTACAGAAAAGCACCTGATACAGCAGCAATCCCGCTGCTTCTAGGAGCTCTGGAGAATTCCCCAAGCTCAGCCTGCCCAGACTATTTCAGGAGCTGGCCAGGGATGGGCTGACACCAGGACTGAGGTTACAGCACGTGTTTGTACAACCGTGGGTCAGGCCCAAGCCGGCTGGGGTGGACACACACAGGCTGCTGTGGCCTCACCCCTTCCCACCCCGGCCCCCTGTCCAGACTGGAGTCTGCATAAAATCTCAGGGAGGGACAGGCCGTGGGGCAGAACAGCACGAGAGAGGCCACAACACCCAGGCAGGGTCCTGTGGCGTGGATGGAGCAGGTTTGTGCCAGCAGCCTTTCAGCAACTTGCTTTTCTGATCGCTGGGAGCAAAATGCGGGAGCTGTGAATTATTAAAGGACTCCACTCCTCCTCCGTGAGCTCCCAGCCTGCTGCGCTGGAGGTGAGAGATAAAAATAAACCTGGCTGACAAGAGAGCAGCCAAAGGTGCTGCCCTCTGCTCAGGGCTCTGGTTTAATGGTTTGATATCATCCCTGCAAAAGGAAATCTTGATCCCAACTTCTGCCTAAAAAGAGGCTTTAGTATCAGCATCTGGGCTGTGGGCCAGAGGAAACACAACAACAGCAGAGGACAGCCCGCTGTCCTCCATGAGGATGTCTGTCACCAAACAGGATCCAACCACCAGGGTGTGAGGGATCAATCAGAATTCCAATGGAGGCTCCCCCATGAGCTTCACCAAACAGTGCCTTTCCCACCCGAGCCACCCAAGGATCCCCAAAGAGGACGGGCTCTTGGCTGTGGCCACACCAGGCTGGCATCCAGCCTGGTGTCCCCCGGCTTTGTGTGTCCATAAATAGCCCCGTGCAGCCCCTGGGGTCAGCAATTCAGCAGAACTGTCACAGCACATCAGGCTGACGGAGCAGAAGGAGCCGGGGAACCGCCACATCCTCTCTGCTGCGTGCATCCCGCCTGGAGCTGGGCACCGGGAAAGGCGGGATACACCCCGGGCACAGCGCACTCCTTCACCCAGGTGCAGCCTTTGCCCTCGCTGCACAACTGGGGACAGGCACTTGCAGGAAAAAAAAGAGGAGAATAAAAAGGTGAGGAGTGGCTTTTCCTGGGCTCCCTTCCTCTGGCCACCAGTGTCACCTTTGTTGCTGGAGGTGAGAAAGGTGAGAAGCTGGTCACCTGAAAGCAGCGATGCTTGCACAACTTGCATGCTATTTCTTCCAAGAAATAGCTCCTGCCAAGCCCTGCAGGCTATTTGGCCACAAAACCTTTTAGCTGAGAGGAAGAAAATCTCTCCCATCTCTGGGGAACAAGCTCCCTGCCCACACCTGCCTCTCCACAGGAGGATGATGCTCCCTGCCCGTGGTCATCCTCACCAGCTCCTCGTGCTGGCACCAGGAGGGGCCACCAGGGGTGGGTTTCCTCCCTCCATTTCTGGGTGCTTCCCAGCCTGAGAATCTGTTTCATGTGGTGCTGCAGGGACACCTTGCTGCCCACCAAGTTTGCCAGTGAACTCCTGAACCCGCCAGGGCTTTGCAGACCTGGGAAATCTCTGCAGCACCAAGCAGGAATTAACATTTTTGAGAGGATATCTCCCAGGCCCCTTCCCTGCACACAGCAAAAGCTCCTGGTGGCAGCAGGGTTTCCATCAGCCATTGACTCCAAAGGAGAAAAATTAAACAACTCAATCCCAAACCTGCTCCAGGTGTTGATGAAGGAGAAGGAAACCAAACTGCTTCCTGACTCTTCAAGAGCTGCAGGAGAGGGCTGGGCCACCTGTATGGCCACGGTCAGTCTGAGCAGGTTGTGGAGAGGGGACAGAGAAGGATTTTGGTAATGGCGCTCCCTACAAGCCTCCTGCCAGACTCCCCAGCACGCACAAGCCACTCTGGGGGAAGGATTGATGGATTTCTTAACAAAACTGCCTTTTATCCATCTCTCTCTTTCCACCACTTGTGCCAATCCCCTGAAGAAGTGGTCTTACCTCAGAGAGACTGGTAAATTCTCTACTCCCACAAATGGATCTCCAGATGTCCCTTTCCCATCCACTTCTCCAGCTTCTCCTTGCTCATGGGCAGAAGGACCTGCAGGTCAGTACACCCTCCTCACATCAAATAGCCCCTCAACATTGCTTTTTCCTACATTTTGTTGTTAGTAAGAGAGAAAATATTGGAAATTTAGAAAACATCATATAAACAGTGAGGGAAGTGGCCAGAGGTTTGCTGACACCAGGCTACAGAGCCATCTTTTCCCTGCCTTGCTGAACCATCAGTTGGGTTCTCATCAGCACTGTTCAAAGCCCATATGCCAGCCACTGGCAAATACTTCCTGATTTCCCATTTGTTAATTCATAATGGACACCAAGGTTTCACTTACTTTACTTGCCACAGCTCTCTGTTGGCAAAAACTTCATTAAACAGATGCATTATTTATCCCTGCCTGAATGGTGTGGATGCTCTGCTTTCCAAGAACACTTGTGGTTAATAATGGATGGCCTCTTAAAAGATCTCACTGCACTTTTAGAAGCAAGAAGGCCTTGACTACATGTAGCTTTTGGTTGTGTCACTTGGGTCTCAAAGGGAGAAGCACGTGCAGTAGCTTAAACAAGGACAAAGATGACAAGGACCTGCCAGATTTTCCTTCTTCTGCAGCATCACCAACTTGTTTGAACCCTCCCTCTCCCAGTGCTCCTTCCTCAGGAGCTTTAGTGTCCATCATAGAACGGTTTGGGTTGGAAGGGACTTCAAACACCACCCCTGGTTCCACTCCCCTACTGTGGACAGGGACACCTTCCACTAGAGCAGGAAGGATCATCCCAGCCCAAAGCCTCAGCCTGGAGTTTCTTCCCAGTCCTGCTCTCCTGCCTGCCTTTGCAGGAGCCCGAAGACAGCCCAGCTGCTCATAGGCAGCAGAGCAGGCAGCCCCCAGGAGCCCACTGTGAGCCCCAGGGAGCTCCAACAGCTCCCACCAGCTGCTTTCCTGAGAGTCAGGGAAAAACACTTGGCAAGGAAAGCACACAGCAGGAAAACTGCCTATGTAAGGAAGTTACAAGAATTCTCCATCTTAAATTGCTTCTCCAAGGTCAGCTCATTACCCAGGCAACTAAGAGAGCACAGCGATCACAGGACCAGGGTTAGTTTTTCTTAAACCAGCCCTCAGACTTCACTGCTGCAGCTCTCTGCTGTGCTTGACAAACAGCTCAGGAGGAGGGAAAGCACACGAGTGAAGGGATGACCAGCGTTAGTCCCACACACCCCATCTCAAGCCCTCATCCCTAAGGAGAGGTTTCAGGGCCACAGTCATATAGCCTATAATAATAATTAACAGCACTTTTCCAGTGACTGCAGCTCAGGCATTTTTTGGGCCACCACAGCTCCAGCAATAACAATCTGAGTTCATATCATAGTTCAAAGGGTGAGGCTCAGCCTGGAGGCTGCGCATTGATCCTACAGCAGCCACCAACCATTTTAAGAGGACTTTGGGACAATCCCTAAGCCCCCGACATCCACAAGAGCATTGTCTTTTAAAGATACATGGGAGAGAAAAACTGCTTAAGTTTTGGACACATGACCTTATGCTTCCGCATGGAAGAGACCCATGCAGAGCTCAAACCCACACAGAGCCCAGAACAACTCTCTGACCCACAATCACAGACTGTGCAGCCAACAAGCCAAAAGTTTCTAAAGCCACAACACATGCCAGGGTGTTTCCCCCTCTCCTCCCAGCCAGTGATGGACCTGAGCTGCCCAGAGAGCCAGGCAGGATGCTGCACACAGGCAGAGGATTCCCACTTCAAGGCAGGGTTAGCCCATTGCTATGAGGTTCAAACATGCAGCTCCTGGCACCACGGGCTGACCTCTTCCTACAGCCCATAAACCCTAGACTTGATTCAGAGCATCACGAGAAATCCCACAGATGAATCACTTTACATCAGGCACAGGTCTGTGACGGGCATAGGGCACCCTGGGGACACCCAGGGGCAAGTGAGTGCCCAGCAGGGGCTATACTCACACACCAGAAGGGCCAGTCTTGCTACAGGATGGGAAGCACAGCCCGGATGACCTTCCCAGCACTCTGCAGGAACAAACTGTGAGAGACGCTTCTCTAAAGTGAGCCCTTGACCACTGTGACATCTGCCAGTTGGCCTCCCACCAGGAGTTTAAGTGGCCCAAGATACACAGATGGCATCCGACAGACACATGACAAGGTGCCTTTGAGGCATCTTCTTTTTTTGGTAAGAAATCCTCTCGCAGAGCAAGACACCAACCTTCCCCTGGAGCATCTTTCCTTCTCTCCCCCCCTTCCAGTGGGTGAAGGAGGTGGAAGAGACAGGAACCCCTCCTCCCCTTCCAGCAGGGTTTGCCGGGCCCTTGCTCCAAGAGGCAGAACAGGGAGGGATTAGAGGGGAGCGGCCCGGCCAGGCTCCACCGGGATAAGCTGCTGGCACACAGCTGGTGTGACATGCTGTGCACCCCCTGGAGTGGGCAGCAGCACACGGGCTAGGGGACAGGGAGGTGCCCTGCAGCACAGTCCCACCTCTACCAAACCCCACGAGCTGAAAGAGCCTCCAGCAGAGCAGGGAGGAAGGTCAAGGTAGTGAAAGAGAATTCAAAATACTTGTTCACCAAGGCAGACAAGAAACAAGGCATTTGGGAGGACTGCTGTAGAGGAAGAAACCTGGATGGGAAGAAGCCTTTAAATCAGCTGGCGCTGATGTTTGGATAGGACCCTCAGCTTGGAAGAACCTCTGCTCCTTTCAGCCCTTCTGGTCCAGGTGCTGGGTTCTGGTCAGTGCTGCTTCTCCAGCAGGATGGATGTCAGATGGGCTGGATATCCTGCTCCCTGGCACGACACCTCTCCCAATGTCTCCATCCCTCCTGTGATCCTGCTCCCCTCCCAAGCTCACCTCTTCCATAGCAAGGAAGCACTTGTGCGAACCTGGGATTGCAAAGTCAGGCAATGGGGGAAGGGAAAGGCACCTGGGAATCTCACAGAGGACAGCGGTGCTGCCCCATCGCAAAGGGAGCCTGTTCCACCTGCCATGGATCAGGAGGAGACCTTGGCTGAGATCCCTCCTCCCCCAGAGCCACCAAACACAGCTGTCACTGAGCTGCTTCCTACTTTGTTAAACTGGAGAGATTTGAGTGGAAAAGATTGAGTGGAATCAGTCTGCAAACACACAGAGGATACCCTTGTGCGTTGCTCTTCCAATGCTGCTTGCAGAAAGGCAGCACCAGGCTGGCAGCAGAGCCGCCAACACCGCACATCAGCCCGAGGAATGGTTTGTTTGGATAAATAACCCTGCTCAGCAAAGGCAGCGCTTGATGATCGCTAAACCACTCCAGAGATTAAACAACACTGAGCAGCCTTAAATCCTCCCAATTCCTGTCACGGAAATGCAGGCCTTGAGTGGTGCCCCCACGAAGGCAGCGAGGCAGCAAGGACAGCTTCCCTTTGGGCTACATAAAGAATAGAAACGCTCACGTCCTCAGGAAAAACACATCCTTATAAAAATCAAAGGCCTTTAAGCCCATACAAACTTCCCCGCATATCAGCTATGCATAAATCGAGATGGCGAAGTAACATTATGTGTTGTTAATTATTAAACCGATTAATAATTAATAAATCAATAATTATTTATTTATTCTGGCTGGCATAAACCTCCCGGGTGAATTGCTGTCAGCGATCATGGGCAACACCTGAGACCTACTCCAGCTGTTTCTCCTCACAATCCATGGCAGCACATCCCAGATTTTGTCCTTGCTTTCCCAAAATCTTCTCACAGGGAGCACGCAAGGAGGGTGGATAGATAAATAAAGTCACTTAAAATCAATTATTTTGTGGATAAGCTTGCCCAGAGTTCCATTTAAAGATTCTTTTTACATCGGTATTAAGCATCACAAAGGACTCAGCTCGGTCTGCAATCCCTACTTGCACCTGAAAGGCTGCAGCTGTCCTTCTTCCTGCCATACCTGCCTCAAAGCCATCCCACAGCTTCGGACAAACTGGAAATCGGTGTCATGGAATTAAACCAGATGGAACGACAGCGGGGGGGGGGGGGGGGGGGGAAAGGACCCAAAACAAATGAGACAATGCCAGAACAGTAAATTCCCTGATGAGGCAAGGCAAACAAATCTCCCAGGCCATTCCTTTCCCAGCTCACCCACTTGCCAGTCCTTTAAGCGGGGTTAAAAGAGAGTGGAAAAGGGAAGGAAGCACTGAATATATTAAATGAGAAATTGTGGTGACTCTGTGCCTTGAAAACGCAGCATTTTCGAGCCACTGCTACCCCATCAGGAAAATCCAGGGATACCTCAATGCCCTCCTGAGGGTTCCTCTTAATTACAGTTACACAGCAGTGGAACGGTTCCCGAAAATAAAAGATTCCCAAAAAGAAAAGGCTTCCAGATCAACTGTAAGCACATCATGGGGGATTACCGCTCACTGCCAGCACCGCGAGCCGAGAGAGGGGAAAAATGTCACTTCCACGGGGAAACTCCCCAGCCGGGACGCACAAGGCTCTGCCTCAACCCTCCCGCATAAAGCAGAATTTTTTGTCTCAGGAGAACCCACAAACAATTAACCTCACCCTCCGGATCCCTCTGATCCCACGGCAGTGCCGAACGCAGCCCCAGCCTGGCAGCTGGAGACGGCACAGCAATGAAATGTGGGCTAGAAAAGGGGAAAAGCAACTCCAGGGGAAAGAAACCAAAATTCTGAGGGGTAAAAAGATGAAATTCTAGGGCAGGTAAGGAACAAAATATTCGGGGGGAGGGGAAAACAAAATTACAGCAGGACACGGCAAAATTCCAGAGGCGTAAAGACAGGAACGACACAAAATTCCAGGGAGTGAAACGCACCAGAATTTGAAGGGGAAAAAATAAACTAGGGTGGGAGAGAACCCCAAAATCCAAGGGGGGCGGGGAGGGGAAAAACCAAACCCAAAATTCGAGGGGAAAAAACCCCGAACCCAGCAGCAAAATTGCAGGGGGAGAGGGAAATCCCACAAAATTCGAGGCGAAATGAGGGAATCAATTTCAAGGGGAAACAAAAAAACCCCAAGCAAAAAAAATTTGACGCCGCCAGACAGACACACGTTCGAGGGCGGAAAACCCACACAATTCAAGTGGGGGAAACCCGTCAGAATTCAAGGAGGGGGAAAAAAAAATCCCACAAAATTCGAGGCGGGATCGACACGAAACTCCTGAAAGGGCGCAGGAAACCCCAAAAATTCTAGGGGTGAAAAAAAGCACGATTCTGGGAGGGAAAGGAAACAAGTTTTCGGTGAGGGAAACCCCACGAAACTTTAGGGGAAAAAAACCCACACCGGTAGAAACTCTAAGTGAAAAATACTCTGTGGAGGAAAACAAGAATTTTGGAGAGACGGGGGGAAAGGAACTGCAACAACATCCCGGCAGGGGTGACACAGCGGTGAGGGAGGAGGGGGACAGCACACAGGGGGCCAGCACACGGTTCCAGGCAGGAATTACGAGCTGGGAACGCGCCCATCGTCCCTTACCGCCGAAGAAGCTCCTGGCGCGCAGGAAGCCGGCGCTGAGGCGGAGCACCGAGAGCTTGTCCAGCCCGGCCACCACGTCGGGCGGGAAGGGCAGCAGCCCCGCCAGCCGCTCCAGCTCCCGGTTCAGCCGCTCCCGGTGCCGCTTGGACGGGTTGGAGCCGCCGCCTTCGGCCGGGCCCGGCCGCGTCCTGCCGGGCACAGCCGCGTTACCGGGGAAGGGGGACACCCCTGAGCCCTTCCCCGGCCCCTTCAGCCCTCACTCACGCCCGCGGCACCGGCTTCCTCCGCCTGCGCCCCGCGTACATGGCCGGGCTGGCAGCGCCCGACCGCCGCTCCCTCAGGGAGAGAGGCAGCGAGAGAGGGAGCGGGAATGGGAGCGGGAACGGCCCGCCCCCGGCGAGGGGGGAGATGGGGGACGGACGGGAATCTGGTGCTGCGGGGGTTTGGTGTTTGATGGAGCTGAGAAGGGATTTGGGGGTTGAAGGGGGAGTGGGAGCTGGTGGAGAGAAAGGATGACGGGTGGGAGGGATAGCGGGGGTTAACGAGGAGCTGAAGGGGCTGGGGGTGAGCAGGGAGCGAAGGGTGGGTGCGGATGTGAGGGCGGTGATGGGGAGGTGCGGACTGGGCCGGGGGTGCCAATGGCTCGGACCACCCGCCTGGTGCTTTGCCAGGGATGCACAGAGCCGCCTGTCAGGTGCAGAAGGGCGCGCACTCCTGAGGTTGGCAGGTAAGGGAGGAGGCTGATAAGAGGCAAATCCTGCCATGTGGAGTAAGTCTTTATGGCTCGGCTGTGAAAACTCCGTTCCCAAGTCCGGGGACACTCACACACAAGCTGAAGGTACCCATCTCCACTGATGGGCCATAATTAATTCAACTACGCTCACTTGGAGACAGCTGCAACATCTTAGAAGGTGTGAAGAGTCCCCAAGTGTCCCGCGATCCACGGTATTATCCAGTGTGAAGCTCCCCGCCCCAGGGAGAGGTACAGGGGATCTTCCCACAGCAGAATACAAACCCCATGGATGTGGTGTTTGTTGGACTGTTTCCCTTCATCATTCGATGAATGTAGTCTGCAGTCACTTTCTCTCCACCCTCCTATGGTTTCCCTCTCTCCCCCCACTCCCATTTGCTGTTAAATAAAAAACCATGTTATTGACATTGGCATATGGTGTTGTTTACACCTTATTTTGGGCAGAGGCATCTCTGTAATAATTTTTAATAGTCGGATATTAAAAACGTGTGTCAATGCCGAGTGTAACCCTGCCTGTGAGTCCCACAACCCCACAGGCCAGTTTGGGGGTGCAAAGCGGGGACACTGTCATGCCTCTGCTGCCCTGCATGCCCACAGTAGCTGGGGACAGTGACAACGAGAGTGTCACACACCCAGCACCAGGGCTAGGCTTTTTCCAGCCCTTGCTCAGCCAAGGAGGAAATGGAGAGACATGGTTTCAGGTCAAAACAAACATCAGCACAAAGCAAATTGCCTTTTAATACATCGTCAAACACAGGGGTGAGGCTCCGGACAGCTCTTTTCTCCTCAGCACCTTCTGGCTGCCACCAGCAGCACAAAGAAATCACAGAGCAGAAAATGAGACACTGCACCAGAACAGACTTTATCTGTACAGCCATGAAGTACAGAGAGATCAGACACCAGTGACAGAGCACAGGGGGGGTCTGTCACAGCCCCAAGCAGCAGTGCTTCCACCCCAAGGTCCATCTCTTGCAGCACTGGGAGCCCCTGGTACACTTCCAGCACCGTCTCACAGGTGCCAGAACAACAGAGGCCAGTGAGCAGAGTCCATCCTGCTGCTTTTTGGATCTGGATCATGGCCAGTCAACTCCTTGCCCAGCCAAGGTGCTCCTCGAAGCCACCTTAGAGTGGTCCAGCACATTTCAGCATTGCTCTGCTCCCAGCCTGCAGAGAGGAGCTTGATCTTTCCCAGGTCCCGTGAGCAGAGGCAGAGCTGGGCATGAAGGAAGAGACCCAGGGAGATGAGGCTACTCTACACCAGGACATGTGGGCTTGCTGCCAGCCCTGCACTAATTACCTGATTTAATTTGATCCTAAATGCTTAACACTGGTGTGGGATATGATGCTCAGGGTGATGGGTGCATGAGGGCAAGGTGTGAATGTCCCCAAGCACTCTGACCTCTCTGACCCAGTGTTGTAAGTCAGTGTGGTCTCAAGTCATCCCCACCCTCCCCAATCTTTTTTTTTTTTTTTTTTTTTTTTTTTTTTTTTTTGTGGGTTTCCCTGATGGATCTGCAAGACTTTGCTCTCACGGTGGGGAAAAAACCAATTCATTGACATCTTAGGTTACATACACAGAAGAGAATTCAGCAAAATGGTTGTTCTGGGCTGCAGGAAAATGGTTTGAGGGGCACCAAGTGGGTCTGGAGAGGCAGCCAGTGGTCACTGCATTCCTCCCTGCCTTTCCTTCTCACTGCTTTGGCAAAACCACAGGGGGAACACCCACTCTTCCCTGTCCCATGGCACTGTGGAGCAGAGAAGAGGACAACAAGGACAAGCCCATGACAAACCCAAGAGGAGCTTGGGTGGACCTTCCCCACCCTGCATCCCAGAAAGGTCACAATGGCCTGGTATCCACCTCACCCAAATTCCCCTGGTAGGCTGCTGGAGAGCCCAAATCCCCAAGACACCTTCACTCCCACCAACTCCACCGCCCACCAAGACCCTTCAATGCTGCTGAGCTTCTTGAAGTGCTTGGTAACATCTTTTCCAAAGGATTTGGATGGTCTCTGGAGGAGATGGAGAGCACAGGAGGAAAAGAGGCTCAGGCCGGCAGAGATGATGCAGGGGACTAAACAGCAACATGACAAGGGTGGTCCAACAGAGGAGATGAGGAGAGCATGCTGTATGGTTGAAAAACAGCAGTTCAGTGCTGCCTGCCTGTGAGGCAGCAGCTCCATCTGCAAGAGGCTGCCCCAAGCACATGGATGTGCCAGCAAGCACTGTCCTTCCTTGGACCCCAGGAGCCCGCAGGCCTCTCCAGTGGCACAGCTGCATCTCCCCAAAAGACTTCTCATGGAACAAAAAGTCCAAACCACTTCATCTTAGACTGCCTGACAGCATTGGAAGACAAAATCCTGAGAGACCAGGGAGCATGGGGCCCCACTGGCAGGTATGAGAAGAGCTCACAGCTGCTGGTGGCTTTCCAAGACAGGGCTCCTGGTTCACAGTGAGCTCCAAACCAGGCTGCCCACAAAGGATGGTGTGGCTGCACCCCTGGCAGACCCCTTTCTCCCTCCACAGGAGCCAGGCTCCCCTCAGGTCCTGCAGCCCTCGCACCTCACCTTGAGTTGGATCTCACAGTCACAGAGGGGCTGCCAGCTGAACAGGGAACTGATGGGCAGCTAGGGCCCTGCCCGGAGCACGGGAGAGCTGCTGAGCACCTTGAAACCAAGCCCAGTGAGGAGCAGGGTGCTCCAGGGTGGTTCTCAGCGGGGCAAGGCAAAGCGCCCAGCTGCTGGGGAAGGCGTATTTTAGCAGCACCCCTCAAGGAAGTTGCTCTCATGCCTAAAAAGGCTGTTTCCGTACTGGCACTCGGACAGCACAACTCAGTCCATCTGCTGGGTGCTGGGATCTGTGCTGGAGCCCACTGTGGTGCACTGGCCCTGCCCCATGGCACCTCTGAGGAGCTGCCCCAGCCTGTGGGAGCCACAGCTGTGAGAACTACTTGTCCTTTCGGAGCACTGCCTGCTCCCTCTCCCAGGAAAAGCTGGGGTCTACATGGGCTACCAGGGGCTGTTTGGGGAAGCTGCCATGCCCTGGCAGCTGCCTGGCTCCTGAGGGTGCAGGGGGAGCAGCCTCCACATCACAGAGCTTCCCATCCCCAGAGAACAGGGACTCATGCAAGCCCTGGGCAGGGCAAGGAAAAGATTGGGAGGGAGGCAGCAACCACAGCCCAGCCCCTGGGGGATTCTCAGGACTGCCACATGGCAGAGTCTGGGACTCCACGTAGGCTCCTGCAGCTTCCAGCTGTTTTGGAGCTATGGTCAACGAAGTCTCTGATGGGCAACTGTCTGGGTTTGCCTGGAGGGGGACACTGTGCCACAGAGTCACCAACGTGTTTGAGTGCAACGGCGGTGAGGAGCTTGAGCCCACCAGCTGGCACCCAGGCTGGCTCTGAGCAGTAGGAAGAGCGTTATCTACAGGAGCAGGGGGTGTAGCTTCTGCCTGAAATGCCTGGTTTGCCAGCTGAAGTGCTGCAGAGGATTTGCTGCTGGAGATGGGGACACCCAGCACAGTCCCTGTCACTAGTCCAGCTGGGTTAAATGGGACCTGCAGCTCTGGCTGGGCAAAGCTGCCCTCAGAGGGAATGGAGCCCATGGAGCCCACAACCCCCTGGCCTCCCCATGTGCCTGCTGCCTGGGGCTGTGCTGGGAATGCTGAACCAGCTGCCCAGCAGTGCTGGAAGTGAGGCACAGCACTGTTTTCCTCATGGCAGTGTGGGAAGTCCAATCTCTTTCCAGCACCCTCCCTGAGGAGCGTCTGCTCTACAGAGGATGTCACCTTGGTGCCTGGCCTCTGCCCGAACCCCTGAGCTGGTGGCTCCTCCTCTGCCCCCAGGCTGAGCAGAGCTTCCTCCCAGTGCTGCAGCTCTGTGCTGCCCACGTTCAGGCTCTGGAAGACGTTTCCATCCACCTCACTCTTCTCAAAGAGGATTTCGATGACCACAAGGAGAGAGTCGCTGTCCTTGGCACTGCTGACGTCCTCATTCCAGGTCAGCCCATCAGGCTCAGGGTTGAAACCTGGCAGGGAGAAGTGAGGCACGTTGTCAGCATGGGAATTGTATATGGATGCATCCTGCTTCATTATGGCCCCAAGGAGAGAGTTGGGGTCTACCAAGCACTGCTCTGAGCTGGAGTTTGCTTGTACCTGCAACCCCTCCTTGGTTTGGAATGAGTCCAAGAACACAGGAAGGTCATTCCCATACAAGACTGCTTCCCCCGTGGCAAAGCTGAAAGGCAGCTGCAGGTTTCTCTTCTGGAGATATTCCTCCCCTTCTTCATTCCTTCAGTGTGGAGGCAAAAAGGGATGGAAACAGCATGAACAACTCCTCCAGGCCAGGCAAAACCACACTTCTGACAGCAAGGGGGGAGCTCACAGCCCTGCCCTGGCTTTTCTAGAGGAAAAGGGGGCTGGATTGGGCTGGCTGCAAGAGGGCTCTGAGGAGCCCACAGGGAGGTCTGCATGGCTCAGAGAAGGGCTGCTGCTCCCAGGCAGGAGCGTGTCCGCAACCACCTCCTCAGAGCCGTTTCACTCACACTACAGGAGGACAAATGCTACAAAGTGCCAACCTCACTTACCCTTTCCTCCACCTTCATGGCCTCTGCGTGCCTTGGGCAGCCCCCCACGCCCAGAGCAGCTGAAGGGGGCCAGCAATACTCACGACAGGGCTTGCTGGTGGGCGATGATGCAGTCGGGCCTGTCCCCTTTGTACACCAGCCGTGCGTTGGCCTGCACCCACACCCAGCTGCCTCTCTTGGTCAGCAGCCGGAACACAGTCAGCCCGCTCTCCCTCGTCTTCATCTCTGGGATGAAGGGACACAAAAGAAGGGCCACAGACAGAGTTCCTCCACGGAGGCAGAAAAATGACACTTGCAAGATGCCATGAGGTTGAGTATCACCTTGTGGCCATGCTACAGGGGCAGGAGATGCAGTGTGCTGTGTCTCTGCCAGCTACCCGAGCTCATCCAGGAGGAAGAGCCTTTATCACAGATGCTCCAGCACAAAGGAGCAATACTACAGCCAGGCCAGAGCCTTGAGGGACCCCACAAACACTCCCCCAACAGCTCCCCAGCACTCACTTCTCACGTGGTGCTCTGCACAGTGCATCATGCACAAACTGGTATCCAGATCCCCTCCTGCACAGCTCCACCTCCATGTATCCAAGGACAACCTTCCCCCTGGAAACAGCACAGGAATGCAGTGACACCAGGGATGCATCCCCCACAGTTGCACCCCACTTTGGGTCAGACCCCCACTTTGGTGGTGCAACGCACCACCCTGGGCTGAGCTGCATCCCCTGTTCCACAAACCACCCAAACCACAGCCGACAAGAAGTGCTGGTGCCCCGTTAACCTGCTCTCCATGTTACTGGGGGCCTGCAGTAGAGGGACAGAAACATCAGGCCACGGGAGCTGGGTCAGGTGTTCCTTGTCCCCAGCAGGTCTAGCTTTCTAGTCCAGCACCAGGGATTTTGCCACAGGGAAAGTGAGAGATGCCTTACCGGGAATCACAGGCCATGGGAGTGAAGTCCAGCTTGTGCTTTGTCTGGAAGATGAGCGTTTTGGTCCGGAGCTCCAGGAGGGAGACAGGCTGGAGGAGTGTGGCAATGGCAAAGAGAGCAACTGGGGACTTGTCTGCTGCTGACTTTTGCTGCCCAAGAAGGAACTTCAGGCGCCCACGGAAATTCAAGGCCTTATAGGGATTAGAAAATGTGGGTGTGAAGGAAACAGGGTGGTGGGAACTGGCTGTGCTGTCATCCCTATGGGACACAAGTGACTCTGGGGAAACACCCTGCAGGCACAGGAGGAGCAGAGGGGTGTCCCAGCATTACCAGGAATCCCAGGAATCCTGAGGAGTTATCCAGCAGGCAGCGGCAGGTGAAGCTCCTCTCCATGAAGGATTCCTTCTCAGTATGGCGGTGCTGGGGGCTGGACACGGCGCTGCACCTGGCAAGCAGTGGCTGCTCAGGGGAGAAAGCTGGAAAAGCAAGCGCAAAAGGAAGTTTTCCAAGCTGTGCTGAACACCTTGATCAGAGCTGCTCTAGTGAAGCCCTGTAGGGATCACCGTGGCACTCACTGTCAGCAGCATGCACTGGGGTCCCATGCAGCTGTCGGCGGAAGGTGGCCCTGTCGTCCGCATGGATCAGCTCATACACGCTCTGGTAGATGAGATCCGACTGGAATGACAAAACAGAATACTGTCTGCTTCTGGACAGCCTGGCAGAGGTGTCAGGAGGAGGACATGGCAGAAGGTTTCCCTTCCTGGGCACTAAAAGCGCCAGGACTGAGTGTAAAGACAGGCAAACTCCAGCTCCTTCCCCTGCCACAGGAGCTGCTATCCTTTGGGAAGCTTTGCTCTCCATCTGCACCTCCTTCCCACAGCAGGACTGCATCCATCTGTTTCCAGCCAGGAAAACACGGTGCTCACCTGGTGGAAGCCCAGGTAGTCCTGCACAGTAGGGGAGATGTAGAAGATGTAGCCATCTCCAGTCACGGCGATGACAAATCCATTGAGGGCCTGAAAGCAAAAGTTCAGTCCAAAGTTGCTCTGCCCAGCTTCAATCCAGCTGCTAAGGATGAAATCCCCCAGCTGTTTCTTCAGCATCCAGGGACAGGAAGGGACCTTCTTCCCCAACAAGGAGCCCCACAAAGAAGGACAGCACTTGGTAACCACGCAAGATTCAGTTCCATGGAGTTTCTTGTTCCCAGCACAAGCAATGATCCAAGCTGGATTGACCACTTTCTCCAAACCCCCCATGGAACCCCATCTCACTGCAGGGCAGCTCCTCCATCAGGAGGAACCAGCTAAGGAGAGGTTTCATGGAGGATCTGGAGTCCTCCTTTCCAGCTGGGAATAGCTACACTCTCCTAGGGCTGTGCTTTGGACACAATGATCCTCGTGGGTCCCTTTCAGCTCTGGATATTCTATGATTCTGGTGGCCATTTCAGGTTGATTTTCCCCAAAATCAAAGCACTGCACTAGATAGTAACTCATGCACGCTGTTCTTGACTGTCATATGTTTAATTTATTAGTGAATGGAAGGAGAGAAATTAGGGAAAGAACACCCTAAATGAAAACCTAGCATACAGATCCAGCTTGCTGAGGGACTAGTTCCTTCCCTTTGTGTGCTGCAGCCCCCTGAGGGATCCCAAGTCAGAGATTGCTGCAAATCACAGTATATGCTTAAAATGATCTTTGTGGAGAGGAAAAAAAGCCACCAGACAGCTCAGCAGGGGGATTTCTGTCACAGTAACACCTCATAAGCTCTCCAGATGCCTTCAATCATCCCAGCCTGCCAATGCTCTGATGTGATGGCTCAACAAATTGCCATCATATGGTCGAAGTCCAAAGCCCTGGGGAGTGCTCAGGAGCAGCTCCATGCTGGGGCCAGGGCAGCCACGGGCTCCTTCCTGGTATCCAGCTGCTCCTCTGTGACCATCACACTCACACACAGCTGGGACCGTGGGGGACCTCATGTGGTCCAGGATTCACTGCCAAAAGTCACACTGAGCTCCCAGGAGTCACTGCCTCTCCAAAATCCCACATGGAGGCTCCTGCTGGGGATCTGCTCACATTGCCTGCTGCCTGGAGGGCTCTGCAGGAACAGATTTGAAGCAACCAAAGCCAGGCTTAAAGAGAGCCAAGCATCCATCTGCTGGTGTTTGGAGAGGTGGGAGAAGAGGACTGAAGGCCCAGAAAGCCTGCAGAAGAGCTGGAGAGGGTGGGGAGGCCGTGGCACAGGGTGCCCAGAGAAGCTGTGGCTGTCCCTGGATCCCTGGAAGTGCCCAAGGCCAGGCTGGATGGGGCTTGGAGCAACCTGGGAATGTGTCCCTGCCCATGGCAGCTCATCACAAGCTGAGCTTTAAGGTCCCTTCCCACCCAAACCATTCTGGGATTCTGTGAAAGCCCAGGCACAGGAGGTGCCAAGAACATGGAATGATTGAAGGTCTTGCACAGACTCGTCCTGCAGCCCCAGTGAGCATGTTCCTCAGCTGACATGCCCAGATGCTTGTTCAGCAGTCAGGCTTTCCGTGTGACCTTCCATGTCAGGCTCTTCCAGCTCACATTTATAAACAGCAGCCCAAACCAGCAGCACTGTGGGAGGCTAATTCACCAGACCCTCGTGCTCCGAGCTTCACTGTCAGCTGTTTCATGAGACACACGTGGCCTTTCTACAAAGCACAGCTCTCATTTCTCACTGGTTTTGTTCACCACTGTTTTCCAACACCCAGCTGCTCTTCTTTTCTCCCCCACAACCTACAAAATGAAGCTGGGCTTTTCCCATCCCAGGCAGGCTGAGAACTCATCCCTATGGAGCTCACACAATGCCCCAGGTAGGGCAAGGAGTTCCTGGGGGATCTTTTCTCCCACAGCTCTCAACATTCTCCTCTTGGCCTTTGCTAAAGATAATGAACCAACCCAGCACCTTGGAAACTATCCAGGGATCAATCCTTACACCACCATATGACATCCCTGAACCTCTTGGTCTTGATGGAGCTTGTGTCCATGAGATGTAACAATAAAAGGGGCAGCAAATTGCAGTGGGATGAGAGGGAATGGTGAGAATGGGGATCTGGACCCATCCCAGTCAGACAGTGCCACTGGTCTCTGTCCCCAGGAACTCAGTGCCTGCAGGAATCACAGTGACGCAGCTCTGGGCAAGGTAGGGTCTCCTTCCGCTCCACAGATGGGACCACAAGCTCCAGAGCAGCTTGGCGAGACCCCAAATGACCAAGCCACAGCACCATACCTGGAGCAGCAGCTCCCCCTCAGGAAACAGCTCCCTGTCACCCTGGGGCTCCATCCATCTGTCCCCTCCTGGGGCTCTGGGCTGATCCACGCAGTTGCCATCATTTGGAGCTGTAGCTGCAAGTGAGAGGGCAAGAAATCAGTGTGGAAGAGGCAAGCCAGGAGCTTCCTGCTCCTCCTCCACACCCCAGAGCTGCTCATGCAGCTACTGGATGCCCATGAACCCAGCATGGAGGGAGGTGTGACCATCAGGGGGAACTGCCACTGAGCCCACTTACAGAGCCATGCCCAGCTTGCCCAAGGCTTCCTCCAAGAGATTCTTTCCCCTGCTTGATCTAATTTCTGGGAAACCTCACTCCTGCCAGGGTATGAGGCAGAGATGCAAAGGACAGAGGGGGGCTGAGTGCTTCAGGCTGGAGAACACCACCCAACACAGCCAGGAGGCTTCTGGTTAGAGCCTGGCAGAGCTGGAGTTGGCTTCAAGCCACCCCACTGGGGTGCTCTGTCTGCTCTGCTGCCCTTCAGGGTTAGAGAATGATATAAACAAACCTTCCCAAAGCACCTGAGATGCCATCAAAGCACCCAGACTTATTTTCTCCCTTCCACCTTTGGCTGCCTGGAAGCAGATCAAGAGCTGGTGGCCATGGCACTCCCAGTGACACCTGAGAGCTCCCGGCTCCCAGGAATTGCTGCCATGACCTCCCCAGGCTGATTCAGGAGCTGCCTCATGCTTCAGCACTGGAGGCCTTCAAGGCAACGCCCCTGGGTGCAGCCAGCATGAAACCTCCTGCTGCCCGGCTCGTGGGACCTCGAGCATCACAGGACTCCCACAGAACCAGTTGTTCAGGGAACAGGACTGAGGACAGAGGCTCCCAGGGACATCTCCAGCATGATCCTTTTATCTGCTGATTATCACTGAAAAAACTCTATCCAAGCTCAGCTGCCAGCAAAAGGATGATTTTCAAGGCATGTTTTTTTGTGCCAGCCTACACAAACCATCCCAAGTCTGACCATACATTTAATTTTCTCCATGGCAGAAGCTCTCACTTCACCACTGAAATGTTTTAAAGGTTTGTTTGGTTTCTTCCCTGGTAACACCAAGTTCAAAGCCAAAACAATTTGAAATCTAAAGAAGTTTCACGTGCAACTGCTGATCTGGGACATTTTGCTCTGCAACAAACCTGATGGATTGGCATGTTTGAATTCAAAACTAATTTGGAATCAAAGCATCCCTGGGATGTATTTACCTGGAGCCTGAGTGCCAACAAGCACTGACCCATGGAGGCTTTCATCAGCCAGGGTATGGATACAGCAGGGTTAGGGTACCCAGCTGCAGGTCTTGCACAAGGGGACACAAATAGCAGTGGAGAGGGTGCTCTGGAGCAGAGTCAGCCTCCATCTCCATTGCTGGCAGTGCTGGGATACTTCTTGCTCCCTCAAACCTTCAGCACTCCTTGGAGATGCTCAGGCAGCATCTCCACCTTATAAATCAGCCACGGCTTCTGCTCTTTTTCATCCTGTGCTGTCAGACCAGCCTGCTCAGGGGATGTGAGAGGTTGGGAAAGACGAGATTCAACAGAATCTTTGCTTGGAGACACCAAGCAAAAAGCCTCCTCATGTGATTGCTGTGTGATCCCCAAGGAAAAAAATCCCTTCTGGACCACATGGCTTCAATTTGCACTTCATGGACCCTAATAGTTTCAAAATGAAACATCAATTCTCATTTAAAATTTGATTTCTTTTGAAGGGCTGACTCCTCTCTAAAGCATTGAAATGAGGCAGGCTGGCAGGAGATTTCAAAAAGAAACAAGTTCTTCCAAAACAGAGCTCCAAAAGGGCACAGAACTTTTTGAGAGCATGCACATCTTGAGAGCATCTGGTCTCCAGCTCTCTCCCAGCATCCACCAGCAGCATCTGCAGGGACAGCTGGGGAAAGCTGCTGTGGCTTTCAGAATCCAGCAGGAAATACCCATTTTGGGCTTTTCAGCAAAATTTCTTCACCTCTCCCACTGATCTTAGCAAGGGCCTTTTAATCTCCCACCAAAGGTGCTCACTTCCCCTTCTCTCAAACACAGAGCAGTCCATTTCTGCACAGCTGAGCTCAAAAATCGTCCGGAATCTGTCTTCCATGGGACACACCTGACCTGGGAGAAGGTCTGGAGCATGGAGAGAGGGGAGGAAACTCAAAGAGATGTTGTCTGCTACCAAAGTACTGGTGGTGTGGAGCAGCTGGTGCTCACATCCAGCCCAGTCCTCACCATCCACAGTCAGGGGCCATGTTGTTCCTGTGGCTCTCCTCCTCCAAAGCTCTCTGAACTCATCCTCACTCAAACTGCCAAGAACCATCGGGATTGGGAGCGATCCCAAGGGAAACCCAAGCACTTCCAGGTAGAGGACTCCAGGCCCATGCAACCACCAAGGGTACAGAGGCTATTCCCAGTCACTTTTTGACTTGGAAGGGAAAACCCAACATTTTAACCATATCCTAGCTCATTTACAACACAGGAAACCACATGGAAGGGAGGGATCACTCCTGAAACATGTCCTTGCTTGAGACAGGATGGGGAGATGCCACCCTCTGGAATCCCACCCGGAGCCATGGATCCCTCAGGGTGCTGAAGCCAGGTCTCCAAGGGGCCAATGGCTAAGATGGACTGGAAACAGTGGCTGGCAGGAAGAAGAGACCCCCACTGGCTGCCAGGCAGGACAAAGCAGGTGATGAGCTGTATTGAAAGCTGGCTAATTCATCCCATTTAACACATTCCTTCAAATGGAGCAGTTCAGACTCCCACACAAAGCAGCTGAGACCACGAATTAATGGGATTAAAGGAAACAGGTCCAATGTGTATCTAATCTATAATACATCCACAACAACAAAAGTAACTGGGTAAAAGGACAATGCACTTTTGCTGTTTGTGCCCAGTTTTTCCAATCTCCTGCAGTGCATCTTGGACAATTAACGGGAATTAACATGTGGATGTGGTGCTTAGGGACATGGGTTAGTGGTGGGCTTTGCAGTGCTGGGTTAATGGTTGGACTTGATGATCACAGAGGTCTTTTCCAAGCTCAATGATTCCACAGTTCTATGAAAAACACCACGGCAAAAGCCATCTGCATTACCAGGTAAGTCCCAGGCATCTGCTGGAGCAGTGTGGTGATCACTTACATTTTCAAAGTGCTGGGACAGAGGCTGTGTGTCATTTTTAAGACAGCAGGGGAAAATCCAGCTTTGTTCTGAACCAGCCAGAGCACTGCAGGTTTCCTGCTGCTGGTGTGATCCCAAAGACTGCAAAGCTTTCACTCAGACCGGGAGGACGCCAGACAGGACCAGCAGAGCTTCCAGCATCAGTGAATCAGGATGTGCCCCAAACATCCCCAAGAGCACCCTCCTGTGGGTTGGCTTTCTTGTCTCTGCAAGGAGGTTCCTCAGCCATGCAATGGAGGAAAAACTTCCAGCAGGAGAAAGAAGGAAAAAGGAGCAAAGTCATCTAATCTCTTCACTTTTTTGCCCATCACATTCCCAAAGACAAACATGGCAAGGCAGCCATGGAGGCTAAAACACATCCCTTGCCTCTGGCATAGATTTGGTGCTGAAAATAAAAGTTTATTGGAAACAACCCCAGAGCCAGATCTGCTCTTTCAGGCTGGGTTACACTGGGGGAAGTTGACAAGCTTCACCCATGGCAAACACTTCTCTTTGAACAGGCTCTAGAGGTGCCTGGCATCCAAAAACCAGGAGCTCCCAGCTGTTCAAGCAACACCAAGCCACACACAACCATTTTCCTCTTGGATCTGATCCCAAGCCCTGTCAAATTAGCACTAACCTTTGCCTCAGCTGTTTAACAAAGGCACGGCGCCACACAGAGCAGGCTCATGCCATCCAAGTGAAACAGACAAATCCCAAACCCACAGATGATAAACTATTTGGAAAAGTCACTCAGCGTTTTCCAAGGAGCACAGGAATGCCCTGGGGAGTGCTAGCATCCCCAAGTCCACACCAGCCTCTCCAGCCTGCTGCTGCAAACCTTCATCCCACCCAGTCCTGCAGGATCTTGCCCAGGGACAGATTTGAGCTTGACTCCTTTCACTGCCTCAGTTATTTCAGGCCAGACCCCTGCAGCTCTGGCCCAACAGCCAGCTCTGGTAACAACAAACCGAGATGAGATTAATAAAAAAAGCTAATTTAGTGCTGATTGCAGTGAGATTACCCAGGGAGACCTGCTGCCAGCTGCCCCGCAGCAGAGCACTGGGGAGGGAACTGGTGAGACCAGCACCAGAGGTGGGAAAGACTGGTGAGACCTCCTAAACCCAGCCCCTTTGCCAGACTCCAGAGCGTGGTCTCACACCAGGACAGGGTTTTCCATGGGTTCTGAAAGAGATTGGGTTAGGTTGGATGTTGGGAAAGAATTCTTCCCTGTGAGGGTGGTGAGGCCCTGGCACAGATGACCAGAGCAGCTGTGGGTACTCCATCCCTGGAAGAGTTTCAGGCCAGGTTGGACAGGGCTTGGAGCACCCTGGGATAGTGGGATGTGTCCCTGCCCATGCCAGGGGGTGGAATGGGATGAACTTCCTTCCAACCCAAACCAGTCTGGGATTCTGTGATCCTCTCTTGCAGACCTGCTGGCCTGGTGTCCTAGGAAGAAGGCATGGCAGCACATTTCCTAATCACATCCTCTCCACCTCAGAGAGCATTTAAAGCCCCATTTTCTTGCTCACCCTTGACAGAGCCACATCTGCAATCACAACATCTGCTTCCTTTGCTACAGGAACCATAGGAAACTAACCCAAGCACAGCTCTCCAGCTAGCTGGAGCTTTACCAAGCCACTACAATCCACCCAAGCTTTCATGAGATCTCCCTCTTTGCAGCAAGTGGGGCTCCAGTCACACCACAGAGAGGCCAGAACATCGTGGCAGTCGGCAACATAAACATCAGCTTTTCTCCTTGGGCGTTTGCTCTCAAAGACATGGGATCAGCAAAGTCACTACAGATTTGTCTGGAAGGATGTCAGACACAGGTCCAAGTAGCAACCACTGCAAATTGGTTTGCAGACAGAGCTCAGCACAAATCTGGCAGTGAGGTTCAGTCATTGTTTACACGAGTGACAAAACCTTTAGAGTGCCTTTGAGGCAGGCAGTGATCGCACCAGAGCTGTCACCGCTACCCAGTACTGCTCTCCAGCTGGGCCTGATGGGCAAAGCTTGGGGAGACCAAGCCCTGAGCCCCCTGATTTTGTGCAGGGAAGGCTGAGATCCCAGGCAGCAGAGAGCTGTGCAACACCTGCAGCGTTTGCCCCAGGGCACAGAGGAGTTACAGTGTGCACACCCTGAATCACACCGGTAGAGGCATGGAGGGAGCTCCCGAGCTTCCTTCTCTAGGCCCAAAGCTTAGTGTTTCCAGAAGACTACTAATTAGTCTGGTTTCTTGTTAAAGCACAGACAGAGAAGAATATCAAAAGCAAAGCAGATTCAAAGGATGATGCAGTGAGTCACTACCCTGCAATGGAAACCAGGACCCCATGCAGATGACAAGTCCCTTTCCTTGTATCCACTGTGGTAGCAGGCACTGATACCCAAACCCACCGTGGTTGTCCTCTGCTCTGTCCCAGCCTAAACACTGCCCCAGGCTCTGATGCCTGGCTTCCTACACCCCCTTAAACAGGTCTGTTCCCAAGCCAGAGGCACACAACTGTAGCTATGATATTTTATGAAAAATCCTTTCCTAGGATTTTTCCCCTCCTGAGGAGCTGAGGGCCTCAGGAGAGAAATGTAAACAATAACTATCTGCTGCTGTGGAATGCAACAGGTGCATCTTCCATTGGTCCATGTGGATTGTTTTCAACTGATGACCAATCACAGCTACCTGTGCCAAGGCTGTGAGCAGTCACAAGATTTTGTTATGCATTCTATTCTATTCTTGTTCTTTGTAGCCTTCTGATGATTCTTTTCTCTCTGTTCTTTTAGTATAGTTTTAATGTAGTATTTTAATATATATCATAAGATAATAAATCAGCCTTCTGAGAAAATGGAGTCAAGCCTCGTGTCTCCACACATGGAGTGGTCTCCTCAACACACAACACCCACACCTCAGAAATACCAGAGAAGGTGGAGAAGGCTGGAAGCCCCTTCTCAGATTTCTCCTGGTGTTAGCAGCCAGACAAGATGCAGACAACACCGGGAAGCTGCACTCTAGGGCTGGAGAAATGCAGCACAAGGGAAAAAGGAGCCTCAGGGTATCACCCTGAGCCCACTGTGCAATTGGTCTCTCACTTGCCTGGAGATAAGGCAATTACTGCTCTATCAAAACATCCATCTCACTCCTGCCTGGGGATAAGGCCAGGCTGTGGATGGGAAGAGGATAGGGATGCTCTTCAGATGATGCCATGCTCTCCTGCTGCAGGAGAAGAGCCTGCACAAAGCACAGGACAGCAAACCTGAGGTAGAAAGCAGAGCACAAGGGGTGCCAGCATGTCACTCCAAATGCCCGACAGGACACGCCAGCAGCAGGCTGCTGTGACCTGCAGCTGGCACGGGGCTTCACCAGGCATGCTGAGACCCAGGCCAGCCCTGATGTATCTGGGATGATCTGAAGTCCAACAAGATGAACTTCAGGGCAGAGCAAAGGGAAGGAGTGGGAAATCACAGGCAAGTGGCCAGATGGGAATAATTGGCTTGGCAGAACAGGGCTCCATGTGAAATACAAAGCTGTGTTTAGTGTCAGGCACATACAGGCAACATGTGTATCTGTGATTGTGATATGTGTGGAAACTGACCATGGGACAGTTATAAAGACAATTCTAATAAATAACTGAGGAAGTAAAGCATGGAAGAAGGCCTTTGAACCTATCCTTTGTTCGCAATTAACCTTTATAAGTCTTAAGTTGATTTAGGAGCATTTGAATTAAAGCTTTAAGGATGTTGCTGTTTGACAGGAACTTTCTGCTTCTAGCTAAAAAGAGTTTTGCAATAATAACCTTTTGAAGTATAATTTTAGAATATTGCTTGTAGTAAGGATCTTTGAAACTATAGCTTTAGAATATATAAAAAGGAAGCATGTTCATCTCGAGCCTTAACAAAATATTGAAAAGCAGCTTGAGAAAGGAAGATGAACATCAACTGAAGGATTGATAGTTTCAACCAAGGGAAGCTGGACATGACTGTTATGAGATTTATAGTCCTTGCAATTAAAAGGTGAACCCACATCTGGAATCTGGACCTCACCAGCTGGAAGACTTCTTTCTTCTTTTGGAAGCTGGACCCCACCATATGGGGATACTCCTTTCTGGGATACATCCTGAGAAAAACTAACTCACAATAGTGTATAGAATTGTGATGTAAAAATTGGGAATAGAAACTGCTGAGAAAGCTTATGAGTACTGCTATAAATACCTGTAAGCCCCAACTATCAGTGTGCAGTTGGAGGGAAAATCTCCCCCGCTGTACCCAGCACTGTATTGCTCATACTTTACCATATTAATTAATAAATTGATTGCTGCTTGAATATTGGCCTAGTCAAGCTTCTTATTTATAACATCCAGAACCCCTGCAATGCCAAACGCTTTTCCTGAGCAGCTCACTCACTGGGAAGCACACACTGAGCACATCCACCGGGAACCAGCTCCTGCTCAGAGGCACAGGTCCCATCTGGAGAGTTTGGCACAGGAATCTCCTCCTGGAGCCCAGCATCCCAGCTGGAGAGGGCCCTGGGAGAGCCCAGAGGAGTGGGAATGAGGGAAAAACCAAGGGAGCCAAGTTTATCCAAGCTGCGGTGGGGAGAAGACACAATAGGAGCCTCTAAATATAAAAAGCTGCTGCTGCCTTCCTGCCCCACATGCTCTGCCTTCCCCAGTGTCCATCACCCATTCCATCAGGCCCAAGTCACTGGAGAGGGAACACGTCCCTATCCACACATGCTGGTGACTCCTGGGAATGTGGTGATTGCCCCCAGCCAGGCTCTGCACCGTATATAATGTTAAAATTTATTAAACATACTATAACTGTAATAATAATAAAGAGATGAAGAAGAATAGAGAGGGAGGGAGGGAGGGAGGG